>NC_072029.1:2052053-2214553 GCF_027791375.1 Indicator indicator
ATTGCCTTTCTGTGAACCTGTTCCAGTACAATGTTCTTCTTGTAATGAGGGGCTCAAAACTGAACCCCGGATTCAAGGTGTGGCCTCAACAGTGGTGATTCCAGGGGCACAATGACTTCCCTCCTCCTGCTGGATGCTCTGTGGCTGACCCAAGACAGGATGCTGGTGACCTTCTTGGCCACCTGAGCACACACTGCTCAGCTGACTGTGAACCAGCACCCCCAGGTCCTTTTCTGACAGGCAACTTCCTAGCCTCTAAATGATCCTGAAGGTCTTATCCAACCTAAATGACTCTGTGATTGTGTGACAGAACTGCAGGGCAGAGCATGGCTGTGCTTCTGCAAAGCTACAAGAGACACAATAAATTGCAAAGAGGGGAAAAAAACCCCAAACCTAAAAGGCTGGAGAAACACTGAGTGTCAGGAGACAAAGAGAGGCAACACATCTGACTCCTCTGTGTGCTCTTGAAGAGATTTTTGTCTAGCCTGAGCTGTCTGCACAGCTTTGCTTCACAAAGCCCAACTGCCTGCCCACTGTCTGTTCCCAGCAGCACAAGCCAGCCTCAAACTGGGTTTCTCTCTGTTGCCTTTCATGTTGATGAGAAAGGGGCAGGCCAGAGTTGGCAATCCCTCTGCAGCTCTGGTTTGATGCCTTGCTGAAGGGTGATAACATTTCCCTGCTGACAGGCAGAGGGGTGATGAGCAGGCGACATAATGAAGGTAAGTGTGCAGTAAGGAATGTGTGGGTGCAGTTGCTCACCCCTGTCCTCAAAGGCTCTATTGTTGCTCATACCAGGGCTCACAATTTCTCCCTCTGAAGCAGGCAGATATTGATCTTTTGCCAGCTCTCTGGAGAGCCATCTGACAGGGCTGCCTGGAGAAGAAGATATGGATCAGCCTTGGTGACTCCTTCAGCCTGCTGGAAAGGCTTCAGAGGGCATCAGATGTCAGCAGCAGCGTGGAGCCTCCCTGCATCACCAGGTCTTGTCAGCTGCAGGCTGCAAACAGGGCTGTTGGACTTCAGTTATGCAAGTGTGGCATAGAGACACCAAACTTCATCTGTACAGTGGGATTCCCAGGAGATCCTCTGGGTAGGACTTCCTTTGGGCAATTAGAATCATAGAATCACAGACTGGTTTGGGTTGGAAGGGACCTTAAAGATCATCTAGTTCCAACACCATGGGCAGGGACACCTTCCACTAGCCCAGGCTGCCCAAAGCCCTGTCCAATCTGGCTGTCAGCACTTCCAGGGAGAGAGCATCCTGGGCAACTTGTTCCAGTGTCTCACCACCCTCACTGTAAAGGATTTTTGTCCTAATCTCCAGCCTGGTTCTCCTTTTTTCTTGCTTAAAGCCATTCCCCCTCATCATCTCACTACAAGCCCTTGTGAAATGTCCCTTTCCAGCTTTTCTGTAGCCCTGCATAGGTTTTCAGAAAAGAGAAAAGAAGAAAAGAAAAGAAAAGAAAAGAAAAGAAAAGAAAAGAAAAGAAAAGAAAAGAAAAGAAAAGAAAAGAAAAGAAAAGAAAAGAAAAGAAAAGAAAAGAAAAGAAAATAAAATAAAAGAAAAGAACATAAAATAAAACAAAAGAAAAAAGAAAAGAGAAAAGAAAAGAGAAAAGAAAAGAAAAAAGAAAAGAAAAGAAGAAAAGAGAAGAGAAGAATATCAAAGAAAAGGGGAGGGGAGGGGAGAGGAGAGGAGAGGGCAAAGCAAAAAGAAGAGAAAAGAAAAAAAAAGAAGAAAAAGAAAAGAAGAGACAAGAAAAGAAGTGAAAAGGAAAAAAAAAGAGAAAATAAAATTAAAAATATAAAATAAAATAAAATAATGAAAAAAGGAAAAAAAGAAAGCCTGGAAAAGTTTCCATTAGTGTCAAGATCCAAGTTTGAAAGCAGAGGAAACAGCTTGAATGGCATTACAGAAGGTGAAGGAGGAGGTGGTTTGTCTCTGTCTTATTCACATCACTTTGTACAATAGGTTTATCCCAGCTCAGAAAACTGGGATATTATCTCCACTTGGTGCATCATCTGAGGGGGTTAGGAAACTGCTGGTCCTGCAGTAAGTCTCTTTGAGCTGTGTGTGTGTGTTTTTTGCGGGGGGAGATGTTTTTTCCCCTCAGTGAGAATTTATGGCTGGTGATTCAGCAAGCAGAGCAGTGTTTATTTTCCTTTTCCTATGATACTCCACACTGCCCATGTTCCAGGAAACATGACATAGCTGTTATTGCTAGAAATGAGCCTGCTGCCAGTGGTTTACATTCACTACTGGCTTCTGAAGGAAGGAATTCCTGGCACTGCTCCTCACACTCTATAGTTTGGTCCTTTGCAATTTTCCTGAGCAGCTATTGATTTATTTCCTCACCCTCCCCCCCCCCCCCCCCCCCCAGATTTGCAAATCCAAACAGAAAATAATTAGATTTGCCACTTGGGCTTGAGGACTGGGTATGTGTCTCTTCTCCTCACTTGGCTTCATCTCTGGAACAGCTTAATGCATTCCCCAGGGGCTGCATTCTGCACGATCCAATGGGATTTGCATCCATTTACACCCAAAAGCTGCACCATCAGCAGGGCAGAATGGCATCACTCCATCACAGTCACACAATCATAGAACCATGGAATGCTTTGGCTTGGAAGGACACTTGAAAGGTCATCTAGGCCAACTGCCCTGCAGTCAGCATGGACATCTCTGGACACATTCCAGGTCAGGCTTGATGGGGCTCTGAACAACCTGATCTAGGTGGGGATGTCCCTGATGAGGTCCCTTCCAGCCCAATACATTCTATGATTCTGTGATCTTCAATCTAATTGAAGATTATAGAATCATAGAGATGAAGTTACTCAGAGCCCCATCAAGCCTGACCTTGAATGTCTTTGGGGATGGGGTCTCCATCACCTCTCTGGGCAACATGTTCCAGTCATCCTGGGCAAACTGTTCCAGTCTTCCTGGGCAACCTGTTCCAGTCATCCTGGGCAACCTGTTCCAGTCTTCCTGGGCAAACTGTTCCAGTCTTCCTGGGCAACCTGTTCCAGTCATCCTGGGCAACCTGTTCCAGTCTTCCTGGGCAAACTGTTCCAGTCTTCCTGGGCAACCTGTTCCAGTCATTCTGGGCAACCTGTTCCAGTCTTCCTGGGCAACCTGTTCAAGTCTTCCACCACTCTCATAGTAAAAAACTTCTCCCTGCTGTCCAAAGTAAAGGACTTCTTCCCAATGTCCAACCTAAATCTACCCTGGTAAAAGATCAAAAGCAGATGCCCCATCCTTGGAACCATTGCAGATGAGGTTGTTTGGGGCTATGAGCAACCTGGTCGAGATGAAGATGTCCCTGCTGACTGCAGAGGGGTTGGACCAGATGATCTCTAGAGGTCTTCTTCAACCCAAACCATTCTATGATACTATGAAGGTGATGTATTTGCAGGAAGATTCATTAGAAGGCAGTTTGTGGTGTGGTAGTTCAGTTTAGATTGAAGCTCTGATGGTGATGAAGATGAAAACCAAGAGAAGGGCACAAGGATATCTAAGATAAGCCTGGATCCTGGTTTTCATTTCATGTCTGGTTGACAAAACCAAACACAACCATAGAATCACAGAATGATAGGACTTGGAAAGGATCTCTAGAGATCACCTACTCCAATCCCTCTGCCAGATCAGGTTCACCTCAGAATGGTTCCACAGACAGGATGGTGTCCAGGTGTATTTTAAATAACTCCACAGATGGAGACTCCACCATCTCCTCTCTGGGGAGCCTGTCCCAGTGCTCTACCACTTCCAAAGTAAAGAACTTTCCCCCATGTTTAGATGGAACCTCCTACGTTCAACTTTGTGCCCATTACCTCTTGTCCTGTCCCTGGGCACCACTGGCAGAATGAGTCAGCAGGAAGAAGAATCATTCCATGTGCCAGCAGAGGTGGATGATGTTTCCTCAGTGCTTTTTTTTAACTCTCCCTATAGTTCTCATCCAAATCTTAAAATTTGCTGGCCCAGAGGAGCAAACTCCCTCTGATTTTGCTGGGTTTGGCTGGCATCAATCTGCCCTGTGGTGTCTATCTGGGTCTTAAAGAAATTGCAAGTGGTTAACAAATAAAAGCCTAATGGTGCCAGATGTGGGAGCCTTGGAGTTCTGACAGCCTGATTAGGGTTCCTTTATTCCTTCATTTCAGGGAACAAAACCTTGTAACAAAACCTTCTTGGAAACACCACTAAAAATTGGTGCTTTTAATTAAAAAAAAAAAAAATACAAACAAGAAACCCAAACCAAACAAAAAAAAAAAAACAAAACCAAAGAAAGAGAGCAAATCCAAAGAGTAATTGTAATTGTGGCTTCTTTGGTTTGAATTTTCCTACTGGAAAGTTGGAAAAAGTCATTGAAATAAATACTTTTTAAATATATATATTTTTTTCTTTTCTGTCTCTATAAACGTTTTTATTACAAAGAATAAATGCATTTCCTGGGCTATGAGAAGCAAAAGACAAAGCAAGGCAGATTCTCTTTCAAAGGGTCATATTCTGAGCCATTTAAGGGAGATAGAAATAGCTCTCTGGTCTCTTTGGAGGGGATAACAAATCCTCTAGCTGGGAACACAGCCTTTAAAGTTGAAATGATTTGTGTCCCACCAAGCCCAGACTCATTCCCACCTTGGACTTTCTGTGTTTTGCTGCTGTGATGTAGTCAAATAAAGGGATGCAGCTTTTATCTGAACAAAATCTCCCTGTGCCAAAAGTGAAAGGGGTGAGGAAAAAAAGAAACCCCAACCAAACCCACCAGGGCTGATGGAGATGGTATTTCTTCTAGCTCCAGTGAGTAGAACTGGGATTTGAGGAGGAATCTTCTTTGCCTGGTATTTGGGATTGTTTTCAATTCCAGAAATTACAGATTTCATGTGGTGGGCTGGGATGCAGTCACTGCCTTAAGGAGCACTTAAATATCATCCCTAGAAGAGACAGGTTTGCTAACAGGTAATGGCAAGTCTCTTAGGAGGCATCCTGTGGGATATAGGGACACCAGCTGCTGCCCCAAACAAGCAAAGAAAGGGAGCTGAACATAGGTTTCCTGCATTTTCACAGCAACCCAGCATGGAGCATGTTGGAAGGCACCTCTGGAGATCATCTAACCCAACCCAACTGCTTCAAGCAGGGTCACCCACAACAGGCTGCCAAGATCAAACTGGTCAGGTGGGTTTGGAACCTCTTCAGAGGAGGAGAGTTCACAGCCTCTCTGGGTAGCCTGGGCCAGGGCTCCAGCACCCACACAGCAAAGTTTTTCCTTATTTTCTGTGATGAAGAAACAGAGCAGAAATCTGCTCTCTAGAAGAAGCTGAAACATGTTTAGAACACACAACACCCTAGGAGTTATGACACCAGTGCATGAAGCTGTCAAGTGGAGAGAGCTGTCAGTGTCTGAGCTTGTGAAAAACTAATATTAGAATCACAGAGTCCTTTTCATTGGAGAAGTTCTTAAAGATCATCAGATCCTGTGTGAGCTGCCCTAGGTGATGCTGCTTTGGCAGGGGGGTTGGACTCAATGACCTCTAGAGATCCCTTCCAACCCCTAACATTCTGTGATTCTGTGACATCCAACCATTCCCTAACTCTACCACAGAATCACAGAAGCAATAAGGTTGGAAAAGACCTCAAGGATCATCAAAGTCCAACCTCTCACCCAAGACCTCACGAGTACTAAACCATGGCACCAAGTGCCACATCCAATCCCCTCTTGAACACCTCCAGGGGTGGTGACTCCACCACCTCCCTGGGCAGCACATTCCAACAGCTAATAACTCTCTCCATGTCTCACCAAGTCTGGTGCTACCCTGTGTGCCTCAGCAGCACATCTCTGCCTCTTCTAAACACCTCCAGGAACGGGGATTCAACCACCTCCTTGGGCAGCCTGTGCCAGTGTGTGCTAACACTTATGATCAGAAGTTTGATAGCACTGCAGAAGTGAAGCCTTTCAGTGCAGTGATTCTGATGTCACAGGTTGGAAGGGACCTCCGAAGATCATCGAGTCTCAACCCTCTGCCAGAGCAGGACCATGGAATCCAGCACAGGTCACACAGGAACACATCCAGATGGGTCTTGAAAGTCTCCATCAGGAGACTCCACAACCTCTCTGGGCAGCCTGTTCCAGTGCTCTGGGACCCTCACAGTGAAGAAGTTCCTCCTCGTGTTGAGGTGGAACCTCCTCTGCTGGAGTTCTGCTGTTGTGATCTGCTTTTACCCTTTTTTCACATGAAAGTCAGTTATTTGCAGTCAGTCCAGAGTTATTTGCAGCATGGTGGAGACCAGCAGTGATGAATAATATGTGTATATATATTTTTACATCACCAAGTGGCCCTAAGGCTGTTTGCCATCTGGCTCTTATTTAATAAACCAAGTGAAGCAAATGAGCCCAGCAGAATAGTCAAGGACTCATTTGACTTTCAGATGGGGTTAAATACACACATCCCTCAACATCCCAAGGAGAAGTATTCTCAACACAAATAGACACTGGAGAAGGCTTTCAGTGACAACATTCAATATTTATTTCAGTGGAGAAGTACAGAGAAAAAAAAAAAAAACAAACCCCCAAACTGGAATTAATCATGTTCAGAATAGCACAGCAGTAAACACAGCCAAGGTGAAGTGGAAGTCAGATCATTAGCTAATTATGTAAGACCTGATGAGAGACATCTAGAAATATATTTATTCTAATTCCAGATTTTAGAATCATGGAATGGTTTGGGCTGGAAGGGTTCTCTCAAGATTCAGGTCCAGGTTAGAAGAAAAAAAAAAGGCAGGAAGGCAGGAGACCATTTATGACCCCTGACATCAGTTCATAGAATTTCAGAACAACTTTTCTTGAAAGGGACCTTGAAGATCATGGAGTTCAACCATGGACCCAGCACTGCCAGGGCACCACTCAACCATGGCCCTCAGCACCACATTTCCATTGCTTTGAAACCCTTCCAGGAATGGGGACTCCACCACTGCCCTGGGCAGCCTTGGCCAGGCCTTGACAGTTTTTCAGTGATGAAAGTTTTCCTCATGTCTAAGCTAAACCTCCTCTGATGCAGCTTAAGGCTGCTGAGTTTCCTCTTCTGTTGCTTTCACCTTGTGAGAAGACACTAACCCCCACCTGGCTCCAGCCTCCTTTCAGGGAACTGAAGAGAGCCAGAAGGTCTGCCCTCAGTCTCCTCTTCTCCAGGTTGAACAATCCCAGGTCCCTCAGCTGCTCCTCACAAGACTTGTGTTCTAGACCCTTCACCAGCTTCATTTCTCTTCTTTGAATGTGGTCCAACACCTCAATGTCCTTCCTGGAGGGAGGGGTCCAAAACTGAACCCAGGATTCAAGATGTGGACTCGCCAGGGGGACAATCAATCACTCCTCCTGCTGGCTACACTATTGCTGATCTAAGCCCAGGTGTTGGTGGCCTTCTTGGACACTTGGACACACTGGGGCTCCTGAGTTGCAAAAGCAGAACCTTCAGAGATGATATAAACAACTGATTGTCATTACAGGTGGATTGGCAAGTCCTTTCTCATGATACGAATCCAGCTTCCTACACCTTGCCAGCTAGAGAACACAAACATGCATTTGAATGCTCCACCATCATTCCTCAAAGCTTGCTCATCCACCTTTGGAAATGGGCATTTATTTTTATTACAGCCTCTGTCTCTTCTGGAAAGATTGAAAACAAACTCCTAGGGTCCTGACAGCCACAGAACATAGCTTCCCTCATGGGTTTTTCTCCATCTAATGCCTTCAAAATGATTTGCTTCATGCCTTCTTCCTCTTTTCCTTATTCACTCTTACCCTGGAGGTTGCAGGAACTGTGGCTGATATGTTCATGTTGATTTCCCAGCTGCCTCTCCCTGCTGGTGCTTGGTCTCAGTGGTTGTAGCAGATAGAGCTCTCCAAGGAATTAGGTACCAAGCAGTCTTGTGAACATCGATGAGTGATTAAAGGAGAGAGGAACAGAACACAGGTTGTTGCATTCCAGTCCCTCCTCTAATCTGAGATGAAAGCTGGGCAGTCAGCAGGCATGGTCCTCCTGGTTGGGGCAGCATATGGGGTGGAGAGGTGGTGATGGACTGTGCATTGCAGCAGGGAAAGCCTGGGAGAGCCTCTTGTCTTTGCTTGGTGACTGAATCTGAACCCTAATATGAATTTTGTTTGATAAAACATTCTTTTTTTGAGCACCTCATGGGTAAACAGTGACTCTTAAACCCACTTTGCTGACCTGTGAAGGAGCCTCTAGAGTACCTCTGCTGAAGTGCAGAAGCTAAGAAACTTAAGTGCACAAAATGTGTGGATGCTTTGCCAAAGGTTGCCCAGACTCCATGTCCCCTGCCCATCATGCCCAGGAAGCAGGGATAATTTTTCCTATGGTTCACAGGGGTATGACTTCCAGGAGTTAGCTTGCTGCAGCACAAAGAAAGGTCTCCCAAAGCCTTAGTGTTGCTCCTTAGTGTGGATCAGATAAAGCTGAGGTTGGTCTGATTTGCTGGGGGCTTGTCTTGGAGTGTGGATGTGAATGCAGATAACCAAACCTGTGCTGCAGTATCAGGAGATTAAATGTTGTGGTTCTGGCTTCCTCCTTCAAAGGTGATCAAAGGGTAAGCATGAATCTGCCTAAGAGCAGTCTGCAGACCACAAAGGATATTTCTCTGTGTGGGAATTAGAAAATGAACCTCATCCATTCCTGGGGAAGCACTAAAGCAAAGAACTGGGGTTCAGGATCAAAGACCCAGACCTGGAGATCAGGATTCACTCAAAGCAGTGAAGAAGCCCCCAAAGACTTTAGCATTCCAGTTCCTTTATGTCAAGATCTCATGAAAACCAGATGCAAAAAAACTCTCTGGCTTCTAACATGGTGAAGAAGTGAGCATTGAGCTCCCAGTCCTGGGAGAGCATTAGCAGCAGAGGCTGTCAGGGAATCAGAAGGTTTCATCCCTCAGCAGCAGCCTGAGGGCCTGGGCTGATGCTGGTGTGAGAGGGCAGGATGGATCAGTATGCAGAGAGGAATGTGGTTTCCCAGCTGCAGAGCAGACATGGGCTTGGGGGAGAGCAGCAAATGAAGCATTCACTGAATGGCAGCTCCTGGCTCTGCCACACCTGCTGACCTCACTGCTTTGAGCCCACCCTTTGAACAATATTGGCCTTGTTGACAGACCCCTGGCTCTGCTCCATCCCCAGGAGCAGGTGTCTGGAGGCTTTTATTTGCCACATGGATAGTTTGTTGGCCCACAGCATCTTGGAGAGCAGAGCATGAGGCTGTAGTAATACTGAGGAATTAGGTGTAGGTGGCCTTCCACTTAACCACAGATCACGGAATCATAGAATGGTTTGTGTTGGAAGAGACCTTAAAGTTCATCCAGTTCTAACCCCTCTGCCATGGGCAGGGACACCTTCTGCCAGCCCAGGTAGCTCAAGGCCTGTCCTTGTACACCTCCAGGGATGGGGCATCCCCAATCTCCCTGGGCAACCTGTTCCAGTGTCTCACCACCCTTACTATGAAGAATTTCTTCCTGATCTCCAGTCTAAATCTACCCTCCTCAAGTTCAATCCATTGCCCCTTGCCCTACCACTACAACCCCCTGTAAAAAGTTCCTCTCCAGCTTTCTTGTAGGTCCCTTTCAGGTCAAAAGGACTGAGAACAGGGATGAGAAATGAAACACCCTGCACATTGCCTTCTCTTCTCTTTGGAAAGAGAAAATAGGAGAAATTATGAAAACTCTATTAGGAAGGGATGGAGGGAAAATGAAAGGGTTCAATGCTTGTGCTGCATCCTCTTCCCCCTCCAGCCCAAACAGGCTGCAGTGCTGGTGAGGCCATGTGTGAGTTCCAGCTGTTGTAAAGCCACAAACACTCAAATGGTTTACAAATATTTGCCCAAGAAAAATATCCTTACAGTGCTGTCCTTGTTTTGCCCTCACATCCCAATTAACTTCTTAAAACTAGGCTTTTCTGAGACAAACCTTGGGCAGGACACATATCTGGAGTGAGCAAAGTGGTGTTCTGCTGGAGGTAGGAGACCTGCAGGTAGAGGGATACCCAAGAAGCAGCCAGGTCAAGAAGCAGCCCAAAATTCCATCCTTGCCTCTAGCAGTGAAGCATTGAAACAGGCTGCCCAGGGAGGTGGTAGAGTCACTGTCCCTGGAGGTGTTCAGGAAATGTGTGGACATGGCACCCTGGGATAGGGCTTAATGGTGATGGCTGAACTCGATGGTCTTAGAGGTCTTTTCCAACCAAAACAATTCTATGATTCTGTGTTTCCTCCTGGTGACATGACTCCTGCCAGATGCTTGTCAGAAGCATAGCACAGTGAGTGAGGAAACCTCAGCACAGAATCATAGAACTGTTTTGGTTTGAGAAGCCCTTCAAGGTCATTGAGCCCAACCTTCAACCTAAGACCACCACAGCCATTCAACCATGTCCTAAAGTGCTATGTCCACTCATTTCTTGAACACTTTCAGGGACAGTGACTCCACCACCTCCCTGGGCAGCCTGTTCCAACATCTGACCACCCTTCAGGAAATAAATTTTTCCTAATATCTGACTTAAACCTCCCCTGGCACAATTTCAGGCCATCATGTAGTGCAGCTCTTCAGTGAGGATGTGCTTCTGATCCCTTAGTCTGACCTTTGGATGCCTAATTGGCCTGTCCTTAACATAGCAAACAGGCTGGAGGCTGCTTGATTTGTTCAAAGGAGAGCTTGGTTAATCTGGGATTGTTAAAGGCTTATTCTTCATTCTATTGACGGCAACATGTCCACAGAGCAGGACGTGCTGTCACAGAAGGAAATAAAGAGATGGATGAATGTCCTTGAGGAAGAGCCAGATGGTTAAGTGAGACAGCTGGCCACAGGCAAACAAAAAGTATGGCTAATGATCAAGCCAGGTACCAGCCAGAGTCAACAAACTCCATTCTGGCTCATTCCAAATGTAGTGTCTAAACTTAGCAGGGCACCCTGATGTGCATGTAAACCTCCAAACTCTTCCTCCCATGGAAAATGTTTGCTCTTCTCTAATTTCATGCAGCAGACATCCATCTAGATTTCCAAGAACAGCATTGGTGACATCTCTGAGAGTTTAAATAGCAGGAAAAAAAAAAAAAAAGAACAAATTGGGAGTGTCTGATCTGATTCTTCTAACCAGCATGTATTAAGTAACAGCAGAAACTCAAAAATTCTGATGGAGTTTAAACTTCCATCCATTGCCAATCAAACCCTTCCTTTCTTTCTTCAGCTGATGGCATCCTGAACACTTTCTGATAAAGCAGATGGATGGAAGCATCTCACCACTCCAACAGACACCCAGTGAAGAATGTTTCATGAACCCATGAGTCACCCTGAGGATGCCACAGCTGAAGGAGAAAAACTCTGTTGCATAAGAACAGAACTGGAACTTTTATATTTTTGTAGGCAAAATGAAACATTGATAATGAAAGTGTGTTGTTTTCTCTGTGTCAGAATTTCTTCTTTTTTCTTTTTCTTTCTTCTTTTTTCTTCTTTTTCTTCTTTCTTCTTCTTCTTCTCTTTCTTCTTTCTTCTTCTTCTTCTCTTTCTTCTTTCTTCATCTTCTTCTCTTTCTTCTTTCTTCTTCTTCTTCTCTTTCTTCTTTCTTCTTTCTTCTTTCTTCTTTCTTCTTTCTTCTTCTTCTTTCTTCTTTCTTCTTCTTCTTTCTTCTTTCTTCTTTCTTCTTCTTCTTTCTTCTTCTTCTTTATTCTTTCTTCTTTCTTCTTTCTTCTTTCTTCTTTCTTCTTTCTTCTTTCTTCTTTCGTCTTTCTTCTTTCTTCTTTCTTTCTTCTTTCTTCTCCTTCTCCTTCTCCTTCTCCTTCTCCTTCTCCTTCTCCTTCTCCTTCTCCTTCTCCTTCTCCTTCTCCTTCTCCTTCTCCTTCTCCTTCTCCTTCTCCTTCTCCTTCTCCTTCTCCTCTTCCTCCTCGTCCTTCTCTCTTCTCCTCTCTTCTCTTTCTTCTCTCTTCTCTCTTCTTCCTCTTTTTTTTTTTTAACAATAAAGAACATTATTACCTGTAAATTGATTCAGAGCAGAGACAGGTTTAGATGCTAAATGTTTAGAGAAGAGGTACTGGAGCATGTCCTGAGAAGGACAATGAAGTTGCTGAAGGGTCTAGAGCACAAGTCTTGGGAGGAGCAGCTGAGGGACCTGTGGAGAAACTCTAGATAGGTATTTTAAATGGAGATAGCAGTGAGGTGGTTCAGCCTAGAGAAAAGGAGGCTGAAGGGAGACTTTATTGCTCTCTACAACTGCAAATGAGGTCAATGTGAGATGGGAATTGGTCTCTTCTCCCTAGTGTCAAGTGATAGAATAAGAGGAAATGGCCTCAGCTTGCACCAGGGGAGGTTTAGGTTGGAGATTAAGAAAAGTTTCCTGCAAGAGTGGTCAGGGATTGGAACAGGCTGCCCAGGGAGGTGGTGGAGTCACCATCCCTAGAGGTGATCAAGAAATGTGTGGCCATGGCACTCTGGAACATGGTTCAATGGCCATGGTGGTGTTGGACTGACAGTCCAAAACAATTCTCTGATTCTGTAAGAGTAAAGATTTCTTAGCCAGACCCTCCTCCATAAGACTTTGCATAAACGACCAGAAACTGAAACCTGCCAGCAAGCAGAGAACCTTGAGCTTGCCCTTTACCCCCTGAGTGCTCACATTTTCTGTACCAATACCAGAAATCCCAGGGGTTTCCCCCCCTCTAATAAAGGTAAATCTGTACATAAACATTGAGGGGAGAGGGGGAGGGGGGTGATGAGGTGTTAAGTGGAAATTTCTTTACTTAGCAGTGGTGATTTGTGAGTCTGAGGGGAAACACGTTGGGGCCTCTAGGAAGAGGCTCTGGATTGGTTTTACTCTTTACCCCCTTGTGACTAGCAGTGTGGTAATAAATCAATCATGATAATGATTATAGGTTTGCTGTGTTATAGCTCTGTTCATCTAGAGGCCAGCATCTGTGAAAAGAGTCATAGAGTCATCAGATAGTTTCAGTTGGAAGAGACCTTTCACATCATTGAGCCCAACTGTCAGCACAGCACTGCCAAGTTACCACCAAACCATGGCCCTCAACATCACATCTACAAGGCTCTGAAACCCCTCCAGGAGCGGAGACTCCACCACTGCCCTCAGCAGCCTGTTCCAGGCCTTGACAACTCTTCTGGGGAAGGAATCATTCCTCATGTCCAACTTAAACCTCCCCTGGTGCAACTTGAGGCTGTTTCCTTTCATCCCATCTCTTGTTCCTTGGGAGAAAAGACTGATTTCCACTTTGCTCCTACTTCCTTTCAGGGAGCTGTAGAGAGCCAGGAGGTGTCCCCTCAGCCTCCTTTTCTTCAGGCTGAACAAGCTCATTGCTACCTCCAATTAAAATATGTATCTACAGATTCACAGAGCCATAGAGTGGTAAGGGTTGGAAGTTTCACAGCAAGCTCCTGAGGACAGCATCTGAGTCTCTCCATCTGAAACACCAGACTTGAGGGAGTCATTAAGAGGAAGCTGCCTGCATTTAAATAAAACTTATTATGCATACTTTGGTTATTGGAAGCTGGGCTGGCTGGAATGCTGGGGTGAGCCAGGTTACATTTCATTCCTGCACTCCTGACAGCTTCCTTTACCTAATTCCTGCATTCAAAGACAAAAAAAAAAAACAAAACCCAAACCCAACCCGTTGGTGCCTCTTTTGCACAACAAATGGATCTGATTAACTCAGAATAGCTTTGGGTTTAACTTGATGGTTTCAGGCTTCCTTTTAGTTGATTGTAGGGTTTCTACCTCAGTTCCTCATGAAGAAGTAAAAATGCATGGCCAGGTTTTAGCTGCAGCATCCATTTATTCTTTTTTTTTTTTTTTTGGGGGGTGGGGAGAAGTTGTTTGTGCATTTAAGAAAAGTATAAATATTTATGCCCAGAGTTTCAGTGATCTGAGCTGGCTGGCTCTCTGCTAGGTCAGAAGTTCAACTTAGAAATCATCTGAGGTTCAAGTTTTCATCCCTCAGGATCTGTTTGGTATGAAATTGGCTGAATTTTCCCCTGGTGCTGTTCCCCACCCATATGCTGCTGAGATGAATCTGGTTCTTATGTCTCTGCACTGGTTCCCAACCCCTGAAAATATGCTTTCATGTCTAGGAGATTATCAAGATGGTTCAGATGACTCAGGTTAACAGTGAGATAAGATCATTCCCACTCAATTCAAAGACTATCTCAAACATGTTTGCCCTTCTGGAACCTATGTCCAGGGATGCAGTTGGAGATGAGTGTAAGGAAATGCAATTTGCCCATATTTAATGGCACACAGATATTACTTCTGTAAGTGTTCCACCATGGAGGTTGCAAAGATAGAACAACTCTTCTAACAAGAAGAAATGGCCTCAAGGTGCTCTAGGGGAAGTTTAGGTTGGATATTAGGAAACAAATTTTTTGCTGGAGATGATTGTCAAAACCTGAAGCAGGCTGCCCAGGGCAGTGGTGGAGTCCCCATCCCTTGGAGGGGTTTCAAAGCTGTGGAGATGTGGTGCTGAGGGCCATGGTTGACCTGGCAGTGCTAGGTTGACAATTGGACTGGATGATCTTGCTCCCTGGAATGTGGTACTTTCTGAAGCATCCTTGGGATTGTGCTTCTTGATCTGGCCCAAAACCACTCGAGATTTTTGCAGCAATTTATCTATCTAAGGGATTGAATCCCAGGGCCTCCTGGCAAGATGTATCCAAAGCATCCTTACAGAACCCTAATGGGGAAGAAACTTTGTTTTCACTCAAGGTAAACCTCACCTCTGTGGCTGATTCTCTCATTTTACAGGTAATGAACCAAACTGTCAAGCTATTCAGAGAAAAGAGAAGCAACCTGGCTGAGTCCTATTAGCATCTTGTTGCATCTTCTATGGCCAGTGCCAGCTGCTTGGAGCAATGACAACAAACTTCTCCTGCTAACCAGCTCTCTCTGGAGCCTGATTCCTCCTGGACATTGGCTTCTGGGAGTTATGAACCTCTCCTAAGTCTCTTTGTTGCTTTGTACCTTGGACTTCAGAGTTGGGACAAAGCATTTGCAACCCAACTGTGAAGCAAGAAAAGTGAAGAATGTTTTTACTATTTATTGCTTAAAAAAAATTATTTCTAGAGGAATGCCTCTGTTTTAGTCCACTGATATATCAGGGCTGAGGCTGGGCTCTGCTATGTTGGGCTTTAGAAGGTAGGGAGACTGGTATTTGTCTGGTAAAGCTGCCTGTTAAATAGGTGATGCAAAGCCAGAGGGAAGATTGAAGAAGAATTGGATTTTCATCCCTTCTCCAAGCAATGAGCCACATCCACTCTGTGAAACTCTGTGGTGCTGAGGGCCATGCTTTGGAGGTGACCTAGCAGTGCTGGGTTAACAGTTGGACCTGATGATCTTAAAAGCCTCTTCCACCCAAAATGATTCTATGATTCCTCCATCACTGTTTTTTAACCAGAGGACTGATGTCAGAGCAAGACTCACTTCTCTTTCCATCTGAGCAGAAATCAGAAAAAGAAGGAAAGATCCCCAAAACCCCTGCTGCAGCCCAAGCACTGGCAGAGGGCCAGGGAATGTGGGGAGGACTGAGCTGTGGGGTTGGAGGAATGCAGGCCTTCCTATCTCTTTTCCCAAACATTCCCTTCTGCAGCAGACTAAATATTTTCACATGCTGCTGCTGGAACACCCAGGTTCATGGTCAAACAGAGGGGCAGGGATGGCTTCAGGAGATGGTCCTCATTACAGCCTGGCCTGAGGCCAGCTGCCTGGCACAGGGATCCTGTTGCAGTTTCCCTTCCTTCATCCAGGGTTTCTCAGGCTTTTATCTCCTTTGTTTTCTTCCCCCCCTCCCCCTTTCCTTGTTGCCCTACTCTGTTTACATGTCATATTGCTGCTACTAAAGTCATAGAATCACAAGCTGGTTTGGGTGGGAAACCTTTAAAGCTCATCTAGCTGACCCCCTCTGCAGTCAGCAAGAACATCCTGAGCTAGAGCAGGTTGCTCAGAGCCCCAACCAATCAGACCTGGAATGGAGCAGAGATACATCCTGGAGAGTGGGAGAAGGGTAGACTAGACTTAGAAAAGTCTGTCTGACAGTGAGGATGGTGAGACACTGGAACAGGTTGCCCAGAGAGGTGGGAGATGCCCCAGCTCTGGAGATATTCAAGATCAGGCTTGATGGGGCTCTGAGTAACCTGCTCTAGTTGCAGAGGTCCCTGCTGACTGCAGGGGATTGGGCTAGATGAGCTTTGATGTCCCTTACATCCAAACCCATTAAATGATTCCATGATTCAATGATTTTATGATTCTGTGATTCTATGACTCAAGGATTCTGTGATTCTATGAATCAATGATTCTGTGATTCAGTGATCCTATGATTCAATGATTCTCTGATTCAATGATTCTATAATTCATTGATTCTCTGATTCAGTGATTCAATAATTCTCTGATTCTGTGATTCAGTGATTCAATGATTTTCTGATTCTGTGATTCAGTGATTCAATGATTCTCTGATTTGGGGTTTCCATATATTCTTGTCACAGGTTCATTTCTGTTAGGACAGATTTTTTTGAGCTGGGCTTCTTTATGCCCCTGTAGCCTTAGTTTGTGGTAGCTCTGGAGCCTGTCTCTAACCCTCAAAGAAATACTCATCCTGAAACTCAAACCCCTGTGTGTGCCTGGCTAGAAACATCACCACCACAGCAAGCAAGGCAAATATTTCTGAACACTCTGGGCTTTGTTGTTGTGGGGTGTGTTTGCCCAGGGCTGTGATTTACTTTCCTGGTCCTGTGGGATGGAGACCTCCAGTATGGGCATCAAAGGAAAACCAGGGTCGTGGGATATGATGATGAGTTGAGATGTTTGGATTCTCCATTTATCCTCATTGTAGACCTGTTGTAAAGTGTTCAGAATAACTTCATGGATGTGCCACCCTAGCAGGTGGAGATGGGTTTGTAACTTGACATAACACAACTCTCTTTGCTGCATCCAGGTGGCACAGGAGGTGGGAGTTCTAACACGCAGTGAGAAGACAGATGACTTGCCCATGAGGGCCTCTATGTGGTTTCTGTTACCTAAAACCTTCACCATCTGCACAACCTTTAATTGTCCCAGGTAACTAATGCCACCACCTTAGGTTCACCATTTGTCAATCTGATGGAGCTCCAGTGACTCCACCAGCAAGCACATGGACATATGAGAGCAGATTTTCCACAGAGGAGAGTCTGAAAACCCTCAGACAAGTTCTGCAGCTCCCAAGTTGTCACACTCCATTAGGCACAGTTCACCCCACACTCATTTTTCTTTCCACACTCACATTTTTTGCATTTCTTTTCCCTCCTATTTTCAATCTGTTTGCTATTTTCTTCATGTTCCCATTGTCAGAGCTGAGCTCTGGAAAAAAAAAGGGGACCACTTCCCACCTCTTCTTGCTGTGCTTGCTCAGGACAGAAGCGTTCTGGCTTTGATTTCTCTTGGGAGAACATTTTATCTTAAGCAAATATTGAATTTCTGGGATTAATATACCAGCTGGTTAGGAAACAAAACAAGCCAGTTCCAAGAAGCATTTGCTTACTGATAGCAAGTAAGATAGAGTGTGTTGATTGGGTCTTGATGACTCCTAATTATAGAAGACCAAACTATAAACACTAATAACCTGCTCTTTTGAAATCAGTGCTTCAGTTAGTCCACTGCAGTCATACAGCTACGGTGACTTGCATCAGCAAATATCCTAGGCTCAGCCTACAGGGTGGCTTAGGTATCTCTTAACTAGCTGCAGGTGCTGTGGAGAGTGAAAATTCAAGTCAAATCCAGACACAGAAACAACTCCACAGTCCTGAATGTGCCACCAAGTTGAACTCAAGTGAAAACCTGGTGCAAAGGCAGAGTTATCAGGGTGAGATCTTAAAGGTCTTTTCTACCCTAATTGATTCTATGACTCCATTTCTTTATAGGAAAAGAGGAAATGTACAAGGAAATGTTTAAATATTTGGAGAAACAGGCTGGGAACCTGTAAGTTGTTGACTGAATATGTGGAGCTTTGTTCTAAGACACAATAGTTGGTCAATTTACCTTATCTCATAAATCTCTTTGCTTGGGACACTCTTGATAGTATTAAATTGGAGAAAAGAAGTGGATTTTGTCCTGTTGCAGGTAAATGGTTCCTCCCAGAGGCTGGTGTCTCAGGAACACAGCTTCAGAGAACACTTCAGCTGCCCTCAGCTGTAAGAAGTGCCTAATACCAAATTATAGAATCATGAAATGATTTGGGTTGGAAAGGGCCTTTTAAAAAAGTCATCCAGTCCAACCCCCTGCAGTCCCCAGGGACATCTGCAACCAGAGCAGGTTGCTCAGAGCCCCAGACAACCTGACCTGGAATGGTTCCGGGCATGGGGCATCTCCCACCCCTCTGGGCAGCCTGGACCAGGATCTGACCACACTCAGGAGAAAAAATGTCTTCCTTCTCCCTAGCCTAAATCTTCCTCTTTCAGTTCAAACCATCACTGCTTGTCCTCTCACAACAGATCCTGATCAAAAGTCTGTCCCCAGCTTTCTGATCAGCCCCTTGAAGACCCCCTCCAGCCCCTCCATGTCCTTCTTGCAGTGAGTGGCCCAAAACTGAACTCAGTATGGAGGTGTAGCCTCACCAGTGCCCGGAGGAGGGGCACAACTGGAGGGGCACAATCCCTTCCCTGCTCCTTCTGGCCACACCATTGCTGATCCAAGACAGGATGCTGGTGGTCTTCTTGGCCACCTGAGCGCATTGCTGGCTCATGTTCAACCAGCTGCCAACCAGGTCCTTTCCCACTGGGCAGTTTCCAGCCACTCTGCCCCCAGCCTGTCGCGTTGCAGGGAGTTGTTTTGACCCCAGTGCAGGACTCAGCACTCAGCTTTGTTTTTGTCAGAGAGCAGCTTCATTCCCCACACAGCAAAGCTGTGGTGCCATCATGAAGCAATTCTTAGTGGTGGAATGACTGTAATTCCTTCCATGAGCTGTAAAGCTCCACATATGGCTTTACTGCTTTGGAGCTATTTTAATAAGGATTCCCCTTAGGGCTGTCCAGACAGCAGATGGCATCGTACGTGAAAATTAAACTCCTGAACTGAGGTTCCAAACCCTATTATGAGGCTTATAAAATACACCTGGAGGCTTTAGGAGAATTGGGAAAGCCAGGAGGTTCTCAGGGCAAGCTGAATGCACAAGATAGAAAAGGTCCCTTTTTATTTCCCAGCTCTAGCCCCTATGACTGACTTGTCTCTGACTTCTTTTCATGGGTCCCAGGACAGAGCTAAACCCTCTCTCATTCCTTGAGCTGCTGCTGCTGCTGCTGCTGCTGCTGCTGCTTTGTGCCATATAAATTTCAAGACAAACCACTCATTTTTTTGTTGTTGTTGTTTTTGCTGCTTCAGTTCTGGTTTAGTTGCTGGAGGGCAGATGTGAAGCTGGTTAATAAGAAAACCTTAAGAGTCTGGGAATGAGCAAGTTGTGGATCTGCTGGGGGACAGAGGGGTCTGGGAAGGGTGGATCAGTGGGCTGAGGTCAGTTGTATGAGGCTGAACAAGGCCAAGTGTTCAGTCCTACCCTTGGCTCACAACAACCTCATGAATGCTCCAGGCTGGGGGGACAGTGGCTGGAAACTGCCCAGTGAAAAAAGACTTGGAGGAGCAGCTAGAGATGAGCAAAGAAGGCCACCAGCATCTTGGCTTGGATCAACAATAGTGTGGGTTCAGTTTTGGGCCCCTCACTCTGAGAAGGACATCTGGGGAGGGTCCAGAGAAGGGCAATGAAGTCTGGAGCAAAAGCCAAGGGACAAAAAACACCACAGAACATTCCTATGTTGATGGAGGTACTACATTTAATTCTCCTCCCACCACTTCCACAGGTGTCTCTGGTCCCAAAGCCTACCACAAAGGGTATGATGGAGCTTGTTGTGAAAAGTGGCAGAAATTGGTAATCCACGGTGAGATGTAGCTCCCAGATTGAGGTTCCTGAATTGAGACGTAGAGCCACACAATGTGGAGCTGAACTAATTCACCATGACTCCTTTTCTGGCTGCTGGGGAGAAGGAAACACTCTCTGTATGTGCCCTAAGCGTCTAAACTCTGGTGGTAGCCAGTGGAAATGGAGTCTCTGCAGTCAGACATCGCTCCTGCTGTGGTATTTCTAGTAACCACAGCACACTGCGGAACATAATCCAGCAGAACCTTAGCTGTGCTGGATTCACAGTTGGACCTGATGATCTTGAAGGTCTCTTCCAGGCAAAACAATTCTCTGATTCTGTAATTGCTTTGCAAGGAAAGGAACCACTAATAGAGGTGGTGACGTGCAGGGCTCCATTCTCCATAACGTTTAGGAGAAGAATTAGGATGTGGTGTCCATAATTGCATGTCCATATGTATCCTAAGTTTCTGAGTTCTCCATCAAAGCAGTGTTTATGTGGGACACTGGCTCTCCACATCCACTGCACAGTAATATTCTCTGAGCACAGAAAGGGCTAGCAGCATGCAAATACCCCTCCTGACCTCCGTGCTTCCTCACCACAGGGCTGAGGACAGGCTATGAACCCTCTGCCATATGTGATATCTGTGTATGGGTTTCTTGGACCTTCTCAAATGGCATTAGGTGGTTGTATTCAGACAGGTGACTCAACAACACCCTGTGTATCTTTAGCAGATGCTTGCTGTCCTTTGCTGGTTGTGTTTTCTATTCCTCCATCACTACAATGTGAACCTTTGTGTGTCTACACCAAACCTGATTCTTGCTCTGAATTCGATCCTACACCTGACATTCTATACCACTGGAGCTGTTCTTACACAGGTGAATCAAGCTCTGGCTTAGCGTCCCTACCAAAATATCTCCTGTGCTGAAAGAGGAGATGCATGGTGTATATCTCACTCCTTTAAAATCTCACCAAGGTGTTTGCATTGGAAATGGCATTTCCTCAGACTTCTGCATCTCTATAAATATGGTGAAACATTGGAGCAGGTTGCGCAGAGAGGTGGTAGATGCCCCATCTATGGAACCACTCCAGTTCAGGTTGATTTGGGCTCTCAGCAACCTGCTCTAGTTGCAGATGTCCCTGCTGACTGCAAAGGGGTTGGACTAAATAAGCTTTGAAGGTTTCTATCAACCCAACCCGTTCCATGATCCTAGGAAAAAGCATGCCACTAAAAAAACTCCAAAACTTCTCAGTCTTTGCACTTCATTTTCTCTTTCAGTCAATATGGAGAATGACCTTTCCCTAGGTAACAAGGGAATTCCAACTGGAAGAATGCTTAAGGTTTATAGAATCATAGACTTGTTTCTGTTGGAGAAGACCTCTGAGATCATTGAGTCCAACCATCAACCTAAGGCCACCCTGGGCATCAAACCAGGCCTCAAACTGTCATAACCACAGGTTTCTTGAATACATCCAGGGATGGTGACTCCCCCACCTCCCTGGGCAGCCTGTCTGACTACTCTTGCAGGAAAGAAATGTTTTCCTCATATGCAACCTAAACAACAATTTCAGGCCATTTTCTCTTGTCCTGTAACCTGACACTGGGGAGAAGAGACTGACCCTCACATCTCTACAGGCTCTTTTCAGGGACTTGGAGAGAGCCAGAAGGTCTTCCCTCAGTCTTGTCTTCTCCAGGCTGAACAATCCCAGGTCCCTCAGCTGCTTCTTACAAGACTTTTGCTCTAGACCCTTCAGCAGCTTCCTTTCTCTTCTCTGCACATGGTCCAGCACCTCAATGTCCTTCTTGGAGCGTGGGGTCCCAAACTGGACCCAGGATTTGAGGCGTGGCCTCACCAGTGCTGAGCTCAGGAGCATGATCCCTTCCCTACTGCTGTTGGCCCTCTAAGATTATGGAGTCCAACCATAAAGCCAACAGCACTGTGCCTACTAAAATTCCTCCCAAAGTGAGGAATTCCACCTTCCTGCTGGGTTTGACCATCACGTGCAAGCTGCGCAATCTCAGCTGACAGGACATATTTGCTGGAGGGTGAATAATGCAAGCCCTGTCTGTTTTGACTTTCCTCTGGCAGAATTCAGAACAGAGATTTTTTTTCTTCCCTTGACATATTTGGCAGGGCTTGCCAGGAGAAATTCCAATCCCCAGCATAATTCATGCAGCTAAATAAATACCATAACATGAATAAACAGCATTAGGAATCACTGATTGAGTTCAAGCCCCTTCAGTTTTGCAGGGGAAATGTTTGATTATAAAATCCTGTGAAGTTCAGCCTCAGACCTGCTGACTGACTTGAAGGAAAAGGGAATCATTTTTTTGGCAGTGAAAATGACTCACAAGTCAATACTTTTCCATCTTCTCTCCTCAGTGCACCAAGACTTTACCAGTAAAAAATGGTTGCTGCTGGAGTGAGAAAAGAGCAGCAGCCCAGTAGCAGTGTTCAGCATTTTTATGGTGCCAACCTCTCAATGGACCCAGTGTGAGCAGAGCATAGTCCTGTGACCCCACTGGGAGGAATCAACAGCAGGGGATTACGTCTGAAGGTCATTTAGTCCAACTCCCCTGTTGAAGGAACAGCAGGTTGCTCAGGATCACAATGTCCAGGTGGGTTTAGAATCTCTTCACAGAAGGAGACTCCAAAACCACACTGGGCAGCCTGGGACAGGGCTCCAGCAATCTCTTCCATCTTAGCTGTGCTGTAAAGAATTGCTCTGTCTTGTTCCTCAAGGGGACTTCTGAAGAGAGTACAAGAGAGACTACGAAGATGATGTGGGGACTGCAACGTCTTTGTGAGGAGGAAAGGCAGAGAGCCCTGGGGCTGTTGAGCCTGGAGAATCACAGAATCAATAAGGTTGGAAAAGACCTCAAGGATCATCAAGTCCAACCTCTCACCCAAGACCTCATGACTACTAAACCATGTCACCAAGTGTCACATGCAGTCTCCTCTTGAACAACTCCAGGGATGGTGACTCCACCACCTCCCTGGGCAGCTTCTCAGTGCCCAGCAATATTGGAACCACAGGTGTTGAGGATGGGGCCAGACTCTTGTCAGTGGTGCCCAGTGGCAGGAGAAGGGGCAGTGGGCACAAACTGGAATCTGAGAGGTTCCATCTTAAGATGAAGAGAAACTTCTTTGGTGAGAGGGTGCTGGAGCCCTGTCCCAGGCTGCCCAGAGAGGTTGTGGATTCTCCTTCTCTGGAGGGATTCCAAATCCACACTGTGATCCTGGGCAAGCTGCTGTGGGTGACCTTGCTTTACCATGGGGGTTGGACTGGATGATCTCCAGAGGTCATCTCCAACCCCTGCCCTTCTATGATTCTATATAAATTTGAGCTGGCAAAAATGTTCCCAGTCTGCATGAAATGAAGATCTTCTAAAGTCTTTCTCTTAACAAAAAAAAAAAAAAAAAAAAAAAAAACAACAGCAAAAGAGGATCAGAAAAGAAAGGCCTCCACACAGAGTAGCTTGATAGTTAAATATATGAAATTGAAGCATGAGACATCAAGGTCTCCTTTTGTTTTCTAGTCTCTTGTAGCCTGAAACTGTCTCCTCCATACTTCAGACTTGTCCTTTATCCTCCACACCTCTGGCTGGTTTTCAGTGTGTCTTTCCCCCTCTGCTTTTCTGATTACAAATTCCAGCCCACAGCAGTCTGACCTTTCCCAGGGAAAAGGTTCTGGTGGAACTGGCACACTAGAACCATAAAGAGCTGCTTGGGGTTGTGCTAAGCTATGGGACACTGCCTCTGCAGGATTTATTAATCCAAATATTAAACCAGAAAGTGACACTTCCCCCTAGTGTAAACATTATGAAAATTGGAAATTGAATTTCCATCCTGTGGGAAATTTGGATAATTTAATATTTATGACCCTTTAAAACAGGAATGGGAAAAAAAATCCAAAGGATCAAAGCTTTAACAGAATATAGTGCTAAAAATTTAGGCTGATGATTTTGAGGCCAGATGAGCAGGGACCTCTCCTCTCCCTGAGCTGCTTCAGTGCCTCATGGGGGATGAAGTTTCCATTTCTCCATGGCAAATCCCTGTGTCTCCAGTTCCCCAAATGCCCCTTAGCTGTTGTTTACCATTTTACTTCACACCAGACTGAGCTACACAAAAAAATTCTTTCTGAGGAAATAATGAGGAACTAGACCCTTTCCCATTTTATTTTTCCTTTTTTTTTTTTGATCCTTTTTTGGGTGAAAAACATCAAAGCAATCCACAACAAGAAGAATGTTACAACTAAATCTATTTCTGTAGCCATGATTTCCTTGGGAACATTTAACTTTCCTAATAAATATCATGAGTATTCATGTGACCATGGACTTAATTACCTTAATATCATAGAATCATAGAATTGTTTTGGTTGGAAAAGGTCTTTAAAGTCATCCAGTTGAAGCATCAATCTAATCCCATCATGGCCATTAAACCATGTCCCAAGTCCCAAACCATGTCCACAGGATTTTTTGGAATGGGTTGTGCAGGGAGGTGGTTGAGGCCACATCCCTGGAGGTGTTTGCAGCCAGGCTGGATGAGGCTCTGGCCAGCCTGCTGTAGTGTGAGGTGTCCCTGCCCATGGCAGGGGGGTTGGAACTGGATGATCCTTGTGGTCCCTTCCAACCCTGACTGATTCTGTGATTCTATGATTCTATGATTTTGCGATTCCATGATTCTATGATTCTATGATTCTGTGACTCCACTACCTCCCAGCCTGTTCCAGTGCCTGACCACTCAGCCTTCAGCTGCTATATTTTGTTTGTCTCAGCATTTTCTTAATGTTCCTTTTGTCTTTTATTTTGAGTTTGATGTGGTGCAAGAGAGAACATCATCATGTCACATGGGCAGTTCCTGTTCTACCCACAGGCTTGAGTTAACCACAGATAAACTCATGCCATGGGATAAAAGCTGCTGAAGTCCTGGTCAAAGTCAGCCTTGGAGAAGAGGAACCATCACATTTCTTCTTAAACCATCATGGGACTTCATAGGTTTGCATTTATGTGTCCTGCAGGGAAAAAAAAAGAAAAAGTACTTATTTATAGAGAGGTGGAATCAACTCCCTCACTGTCCTGCTTCTACCATCAGTGGGGCTGGGGAATTGCAGAACCAGGAGTGATATTTAGAGGATTCCTCTTGCATTTGCTAAACCTGCCTACATGATGCCTGTTGTCAAAACAGCATTGTCTCAGCATTGCTCACAAATGGCAAACAGCATTGACTCCCAACTTGCTCTTCAGATGATACAGCACTGCCAACAAGGTGAGAGCAGCTGGCAGTGCACTGCTCAACTCTTGGACCACAGGGTAGGAGATATACTTAGAGGATAGTGAAACACTGGCTCAGGATGCCCAGAGAGGTGGCAGATGTCTCATGCCTGGAATCATTCCAGACCAGCTCATCTGAGGCTCTGAGCAACCTGCTGCAGTTGCAGACGTCCCTGCTGACTGCAGGGGGGTTGGTGTAGATGAGCTTCAAAGGTCCCTTCCAACCCAACCCATTCCATGATTCAATGATTCTATGCTAAGTCAAGAAGAAATGAGCTCCATCTTTGGAATCTCTCCATTTCAGGAGCACCTGCAGAAGTATCTGCTCAGCTGCAGCAGACCAGCCCACCTGCACTCATACCCTGAGGCAATGAAGGCTCAAAGCCCTCAAAGAGCAATCATCAGTGTGGCCTTCTAGTTTCCTCCATGAACATTATGAACTCTGTGCTCCTCCTCACTGTGGCTCCATTTTGGGAGGCTCAGCACTTCCCAAAACAGAGAAGTGCCTCAAAACTCAAGTGTAACCCCTTGTTACAGTGTGAAAAGGGAACTTTAGCCTAGTCTCTGACTGCAGAGACTGAAAATAAAATAAATGACCACTGGATGCAAAAGAAAAAGAATGCTAAGGTCTATAGAATTCATTGGTTTGCTAATGGGGATACTGAGCAGAGGCAGAACCAGTTCTTGCTCTCTTTTCTTCTTCTGTTGCTTCTGTTTGCAACTTTCCCAGAGTCCACCAGGTTGGAAGAGACCTCCAAGATTATAAAGTCCAACTGATCACCCAACCCTCTCTGATCAACCAGACCATGGCACTGAGTGCCTCATCCAGGCTTTTCTTGAACAACTCCAGGGATGTGGACCCCACCCCTCCCTGGACAGCACATCCCAAGGGGCAATCTCTCTTTCTGGGAAGAACTTCTTTCTAAGATCAAGCCTAAACTTCCCCCTGTGCAGCTTGAGACTGTGTCCTCTTGTTCTGCTGCTGGTTGCCTGGGAGAAGAGACCAACCCCCAGCTGACTGCAACCTCCCTTCAGGTAGCTGTAGACAGCAATAGGTCTCCCCTGAGAAAGAGTTTTTCCTTTCTCTGTCTTTCTCCTGTGGCCTTGCTGGAGTACCTCTGGTTTGACTACTGTGGGAAGGAGAGAGGGAGTGGAGGGGAGAGGGTGAACAGGTTCCCTGGATCCAGCCAGGGGAATCTGAGGAGTTTCTGTGTTGTTTATAAATTGTGTGTATATATATATAATATATATATAGAGAGAGAGTATATTTTTGTGTGGATATATATATAGAGAGAGTATCTTTTGTACATATTCATTGCATTTCATATCTCTGGATTTTAGTTTGCATGTAAATAGAGCTTCATTGGCTGCCATCCCAAACTGGGCTCCTCTAGCAATTTTATTCTGGGGGTCACTTTCTCCAAATCAGTTGAGGGGAGGGAGGATAATTTCAACACCCCCTCCCCACACTACTTTTTCTTGCCAGACTTTACAGGCAAGCAGCCTGCCAAGAGTGGAGGAGCAAACAAAGCAGAGCAGCAGTCTGACCTGTGCAGAAATGAATATGATGTGACATCCAGGCTTGTTTTTCTTCTAGGGATCTCATGACAAATTATTCTGCTCTTGTTTATCTCAGCACAGCCTGCAAAGCCATGAAGATTATCCAGGTCGCTCTGGATTTGCTGTGAGACAACACAGGATGTGGCTAGGTCTAGCCAACAGAGTTTTCAATCAGATTTCCATCAAATCTTCCTCCCTCCTCCCCCCCCAGAAACATGCAAAGAAAATAATCATAATATGGAAATAGAGCTGGTTGGGAAACATCCTTTTGTCCTGGAAGAACTTCAGAATCCAAAGGTTTTCTGTCAAAAATTGACCTTTTTTTTTTTTGTTGTTGTTTTTTTTGGGTTTTTTTGCAGGCCAGCAATCTGTGAAAAATTCAGGATGGGTAATTTGAGATATTTTTGGGTGGTTTAGAGTCCTTTAAAAAAAATGAAATTAAAACAGGGCCATAGGACTGTTAAAGCAAAAGCCATTTCAAAGCAGAATGAAAAGGTTTTCTGCAAAGAAGCTCAAAACTAACACAAAAAAAAATGTTTTTTCCCCCTCCTCTTATATTTATTAATAACTTTTTTTTTTTTTTTAACAACCTGAAGGAAATCACATAATCACAGAAACATTCAGGTTGGAAAAGACCCTCAGGATCACCAAGTCCAACCCAGAATCCTGCTCTACAAGGGTTATCCCTAAACCATAGCCCCAAACACCACATCTAAACCACCTTGGAACACATCCAGGCTTGGGGACTCCACCACCTCCCTGGGCAGCACATTCCGATCCCTGACCACTCTTGCTGGGAAAAACCTTCTTCCTCATATCCAGTCTAAACCTACCCAGTCACAGCTTGAGGCCATTCCCTCTTGTTCTATCACTAATGACCTGTGAGCAGAGTCCAGCACCAACCTCTCCACAACCTCCTTTCAGGTAGCTGTAGAGAGCCTCCTCAGCCTCCTCTGTTTCACACTAACCATCCCCAGCTCCTTCAGTTGCTCTTCATCAGATTTATTCTCCAGGCCCTTCCCCAGCTTCCTTGCCCTCCTCTACACTGGCTGTAGCTTGGTGAATTGAGGCTCTTTCTAGGAAAAAAAGTATTAGCAGAAAGCTCTCAGCCAATTCTTCTCCACAGTTTCCATCAGTCCTCATTTCCTGAACATGAGGAGGAGGAGGAAAGAGAGAGAAACGTAGTCCAAATGCTGCCAATGAAATGAAAAGTGCCAGGTTTAGACTCTTTCTTTTTTTCTCCCATGACCTAGTGTGCTCCAGAAAGCCTCTTGCTCCTATCTCAGCTGTTCTGCAAGGGAAAGGGAGTGAGATCTGCAAGGATGGGCTCCACATGTGGGGCAGAAGCAGATCTGCTTGGGCATCTCTTGGAGGAGATGTGGAACAAGGAATTAGCTTGCCCTGGTCTACAAGAATTTAGCCAGGACTTGAACCTCATCTGGCATCTGGATTAGCAGCCTGAGCACAAGATTCTGTCCCTCTGCTGTGCTCTGCTGAGACCCCACCTGCAGTGCTGGGGCAGCTCTGGAGTCCTCAGCACAGCACAGACAAGGACCTGTTGGAGCAGGGCCAGAGGAAGCCACAGCAATGCTGGAAGCCCTCTGCTGGGAGGCCAGGCTGAAAGAGTTGGGTTTGGTCAGCTTGGAGAAGAGAAGGCTCCAGGGAGACCTTCTGGTGGCCTTGCAGTGCTCCAAGGGCTGATCAGAAAGCTGGGGACAGATTTTTACCAGGGTCTGTTGTGACAGGACAGGGGGTGATGGTTTGAACTAAAAAAGGGAGATTTAGGCTAGAGAGAAGAAAGACATTTTTGACATTGATGGTGAGGAGACCCTCACACAGGTTACCCAGAGGGGTGGTAGATCCTCCAGGAACCATTCCAAGTCAGCTTGTTTGGGACTGCTTTGTGCTGGTTGATCTCTTCCATCAGATGGAATTCTTGCAGATAATTAAACTCTCAGTGAAAGGAATTCCACCTGCCTTGCCATTTCTGTAGGACAGGAGCTTCACAAAGCACTTATCTCAATCCTGAGCCAGGACATAAGCCTGGCAGGAGGCAAGCCCTATGGGCTGTTAGGATGAGGGAAACTGGAAACAGCCTCTTGCTGTCAGATTTCACTCACCTGTATTAACCCAAAGCTTCCCTAAAGCTCTGCAGAACAAAT
The DNA here is from genome assembly GCF_027791375.1 of Indicator indicator. Taxonomy (NCBI): domain Eukaryota; kingdom Metazoa; phylum Chordata; class Aves; order Piciformes; family Indicatoridae; genus Indicator; species Indicator indicator. Next base: position 2,080,957 of record NC_072029.1, read on the forward strand.
TCCTTCTGTGCAGGAAGTGCTCAGGCTGCAGAGGCAAGTGCTAATCCTGAAGTTCAAAGCCTGTCTGAGGAAATATAATGCTTCCTCCAGAGACTTTTCAGGAGAGAGTGGTTGACCACAAGAAAAATAAAGGCTCCTGCAGCTGATCATAAGGCTGTGCAAGAGGGTTGGTGAGGAGGCATCTAGGAATGACTGCCATTCCAGTTTATGAACCAGCCGGGAAGGAGCAGCCCAGGCTAGCTTTTGGGAGAGGTCTGGCCTGTCTCCTGCCTCTCAGACCATGGGAATCCTGCTGGGAAACATCAGGGAGACAGAGTGGTCTGGGGACTGTGGGAATTCAAGGCACTGTAAATCATGATGGTGGCTGATTTGACACAAGAACCATGGAGGCATGGTGGTGCCTGCTGTGAGCAGAGACCTCAGCACTACTCCATCAGTGCTGTGTCATGTAAAGGGAAGGCTCTTTGGTTTTCCTTCTCTTCTGGTGATTTAAAGAAATGAAAAGCACCAGTTTTAGGCTCTCTCTTTTTTTACCAGTGACCTAGTCTGCTTCTGCAGCCACTCACCCCACTCTCAGCTGCTCGGGAAGGGAAGGGATGGGAAGGGAAGGGAAGGCTGCAAGGATGGGTTCCATGTATTGGACAGAAGCAGGTCTACTTGGACATCTCCTGAACAAGGCTGATAGGGTGAGGTTTTTGGAACATGAGTCACAACACCTCCAGAACAATTTGTGATGTCCCCTTAGGGATTGCACAGCTTGGTCATGCATTGGCTTGAAGTCTGAGCTGAAACTCTTTCACCTCAACTGAAGTCACCTTTCCAAATGTGTTTACTCAGCATGAGATCCATGAAGTGCAAACACCCTGGGTCTAATGGTGCATGGAAAACAGAAAACACAGCTCCCATTGGGTTTTTGCTGTGATTAATGGTCACCTCCAGACCCTAATGGCCATGGCAGTCTATCAATGTGATCAGCTCCTACCCAGCACCAGGTGAATGGTGGTGGTGGGTGAGTGTGGAGCTCGGATTATGCTGCTGATCTTGGCAGGCTCTGGCTGATTTAACAAGCCTGATTAGAAGCTAAGTAAATATTGGCTTTGCAATATGTTCACCACTGTTTAACTGGGATGAAAGAGGCCACAAATGCTGTTGCACTGAGTGATCTGGCAACAGGCACACACACTTTAAATGATCCCGTCAGCTGGTGACAAAAGGGTTTGAGAAGGAAATTTTGGTGGAATCATGTTTTGCCCTGCTGAAAACCCTCTGCTCTGTAGTAACTGAAGAAGATCATCACTGAGCTCTTTCCCTCATGACTTCAGTTCACATGGCACTGGAATTTGGTTTTGTGAAGATAATGGAGTCCCCCCAACAGAGCCTGGACAACAAGTTACCAGGCATGGACAATTTCACAGCAATGCAGAGAATTCCACAAACCCACTTCTATCAGAGTAAGCCACAGCAGGGAGGTGCAAAAATGAAGCCATCATAAAAAATGAGACTTAAGAGACTGCTCAGCTGCAGTCCCTTTAGGGGTGTCCCAGCATACTGCTGATCAGCTCAATTCTAAGTGGCTTTGGGACAGCTTCCAGTGCTGAAGAATAGCCTCATCATATCTAGCTGCATACATACAGGTGGTTATTATCATCTGAGCTCTCTGTTATCTCAGCTGCAAGAGTTGCAGATAGGGTAGGAGATGTAAGGGGACAGGCTGACCACAAACACTGGTAGATTTGGATAAGGTAACTAAGTAGAAGGAAGATTTATTTCTGTACTGAGGGTGAGGAGAACCGGATCCAGGTTGCCCACAGAAGTGGCAGATGCCCCATCCCAGGAAACATTGAAGGTCAGATTGGACATGGCTCTGAGCAACCTGCTGTAGTTGTAGATGTCCCTGTTGACCTCAGGGCTGTTGGACTAGCTGAGCTTTAAAGGTCCCTTTCAACACAGACCATTCCATGATTCCATGATCAGTTCCACAGGGTTGCTCTAACATTCTCCCACCAAATATTTGTTCTCAGGCTTCTCCATAAAATGGAATTCCAGACATGACAGTTAGTGTGCATTTTTTTAACCACACAGAAGCATTCATTTAAAAGAAACACAAGAGGGGTGTCTAAGCTTCCCATTTTCTCAAAGGCCCACACAGACTAGATCCTGCCTTACAGAGCAGAGTTTGGACCTTTCTCTGAAGAAGCACTTGCTCACCAAGGATTTAACATGACTTAGATTTCAATTTAAATCTCCTTGTCCTTGTTTTAGAGTTTGAATGCATTGCTCTTTGTCTTTACGCCTCCTTTGAGCCATCCCACACTGCCACCACCAGCAGATCCTGCTTTAAATAAAAGAGTTTGGACTTCTCTCAGAAGCAGCCCTTGTTCACCAAGACTTTAACATGACTGAGATTTCTGTTTCAGTCTTTTCCCTCTTCTAGATTTCAAATTCATTGCTCTGCTTTTTGTTTGCAGCTTCTTTGAAGCCAACCCCCAGTGTAAATTGCAATGACTTGAGTGCAGCCACATCCAGCAGAAAAACCTTTTAGCTCACCACCCTGCCCCATCAACTGGAATTCCAGCTACCCCAAGGGGAGTGTCAGTCACCAAATCTGTGCATCCAAGTGCTTGCTGTTCCAAACCTGCCCCAAAATTTATGTCCCCACAGGGCTGTGCCATGGAGCACTGCAGCCCTGCTCTCAGCAGGGAGCAAAACAGACCCACAGTACCCTGGGTGCTTGTCAGAATTGAATCCTGCCAAGCTAAAAATCTCACTCAGGTTAATTAGGTGCTGCTCCAAGTGTTTGGTAACCATTTATTTATGTTTTTTTTTCAAGGTTAAACCATCCAAAATCAAGAAATAGAAGTGGGAGAGGCTCCTCCCCTCCCTCATGTCATCTCCAAGCTCCTCTAGTTTATTAGCTCTGGTCCATGAGGAGTTCCTGAGCACAAGCTGAAGAGATGTATGTGCTTCTACTCCCCAAGGCAGCACAAATTATATGGGGGAAAGCATTACCTAATTCATTTAACTTGTCATGTTTTGTTCCCCTCTGAGGAAAACTCAATGATTTTAAGAGCAAGTATCTGGGCCTGTGATGGTGGAGGGTTTATGTGAAACTGGGAAAAAAGAAGGAAAAAAAAAATAAAAAAACCTTAAGTGAGATTGAAGGGAGAACCAGCCAGCAGGTAGGTCTCAGAAACTTGAGGTTCAGTAGTTTCTATTCTACCCTAGAGAAAGGCTACGTGGATGCTGTGGCTGACAGTGCCAGATTTATACCTGGTGAGGTCACCTGTGCTGTTAATGATCATATCTCCACTGAGTACTTGTCAGAAGACTTGTAACCTTTCACCAAAAGCCTTGTCAAGCCTTGGCACAGGCTGCTCAAGGCAGTGCTGGAGTCATCACCCATGCAGGGATTTAAAAGCTGTGGAGATATGGTGCTGAGGGACAGGGTTTAGTGGTGGACTTGGCAGTGCTGCTATCTTCCAACCCAAAAACTGAGCCTGTGGAAGTTCTGCACTGGGGCAGAAAGAATCTTCCTGCTTGAGATAAGAAAATGAGTGGGGCTGGAGTGACTCAAGAGCCTGCATTTCCTCATTTGTCATGAAACTCCTTCCCCTCTCCTTGTTCTCCCACCCTGCAGCCAACACTTGTTTTTTATTACTGGGCTGGTTGTCATGGAAACAACCTAAAAAGACTTAAGGGAATGTTGCAAGGCTAAATATAAGCAAAGCATTGAAAGAACTGAGGCTTAGGACTCCCTTGTGGCTGCCCTCAGAGCTCATAGAGAGCTGCTGCTGAAATGGGACCCAAGGAGAGTGTTCAGCTGCAAGAGGCCACCACCATTTACACTTATAGGGATAAACAACTAGGAAAGGGCTTACCTGGCTTTAGAGAAATTCCAGTCTGGGTGGCAAGGTCCCATGGAGAGGAAGAATATCTTATTCTGTATTTGCTACAAGGGAAAGGAGCAGTTGTGCCAGGGGAGGTTTAGGCTAGGCAGGAGAAACAATTTCTTCCTCAAAAGCATTGTCAAGCCTTGGGACAGGCTGCCAAGGGCAGTGGTGGAGTCATCATCCATGGAGGAATTTCAGGGACATGTAGATGTGGTATTGAGGGATTTGGTTTAGTGGTGACCTGGCAGTGCTGGGCTCATGGTTGGACTTGATCTGAAAGGTCTTTTCCATCATAGGTCTTTTCCATCATAGGTTAATGCTTGGACTGCATTTCTAATCTTATGTCTGAGATGCTAGTCAGGTTCCAGAGACAGAAGTTCCCTCCAGTTCTCTCTGGAAAGGAAAAAAAGCCACTGTCAATAAACACATTTGGGGGTTGAATTTGGAGAGAACCTCTTATTTATTTTTTCAGGGAAGTTTTGAAGCAAGCCAGCTACAGGCTGCAGCTGGGGTTGGGTGGGTCCATGCCACATCTCTAAGGGAAAAGCTTTCTCTGGGAGCTTTGTGTAAGCTGGAAGATTTCTTCTGGACATGGTATGTAGAGCCAGCTGAGTTAGGAGAGCACAGTGTGGATCAAATGATGAGTGAGAGGCTGGCTCAGGAGGTTATTAGCTAAAGGAATGGCCATGCTCTGAGGTTGCAGAGCTGAGTCATGCCATCCATGGTGATGAAGACCTCTCTGTGAGGGCAGCTGTGGTCTATGTCCATTTTTGTGCACTTTTTTGCCAAGTGTGGTGAGTGGCATCCTGAAGAGTGAGAGAAGGATGAACATGGTACAAGGATACACAATGCAGAGTCAGCTGAGGGCACCTGAACAGGGGAGCTGATGTGGGTGAGGCTTACACAGAGGATGAGTCTCATGTAATGATGCGATTTGAATTACCCCAGCTCAGGACATCTCAGAGCATCAACTCCATCTGCATCACCTCCATCAGCATCATCTGCTCCTTCCTTGGCATTGCTTGGATAGCCTCTGTATTGTGATAGAACAAGGGGAAATGGCCTCAGATTGCCCCAAGGGAGTTTTAGGTTGGACATGAGAAACAATTTCATCCCCTTGAGGGTTGTCAAGGCCTGGCCCAGTCTGCCAAGGGCAGTGATGGGGTCCCCACCCCTGGAGGGGTTTCAAAGCCATGGAGATGCAGTTCTGAGAGACATGGTTTGGTGGTGACCTGGCAGTGCTGGGTTCATGGTGGGAGCTGGTGATCTGAAAAGCCTCTTCCAACCAAAATGATTTTGTGATTCTTTGAATCTAGGCTCCAATTTCCAGGCTGTGACTATGATCCTTAGGAGAGTGATCCAACGGAAACCTCTGAAAAACAGTGTCACCAGAGGCTTCCCTGACATTGGCTTAATTTTGTGGCTTGGTTCTTGGCTGTGCTAAAGCCAAGGAGGGGTTTTACAACTGGCTTCAGAGGATCTCTCCACGTGGAAGTTTCCAAGTTCAACACAAAGCAGAGCAGCAATGCAAAGGAGCTGCTGTTTTCTATAATTGCCTTCATTGCTGACCTTCTATTTTTCTTCAGTCAATCAACTCCTGCCTTAATTACACTTTAGAGAGCTTGTGGACACCAGCATTTGCAGGGCTGATTCCCAGAAGCATTTCCAAGCCTGCCTTGGTTTTAAAAGGCCTGAATTGTGTTGCCTGTTAAAATAAGTGCTCTTGTCAAAGCCCTTTCTTCAACAACCTTGCCTTACACCTCGCCTTGACAGTCTAATAACCTCCTGGAAAAACAACCTAACAGCCACTTTCTCCCTACAGCCACTCCTCAGTCCTCCAGTGAATGGCAAGAAGGGGGTAGGTGAATGAGAAATAATAAGCCTGTGACTCTGGGATAGTGTCACAGGGCTCAGTCCCTTGGCATCACTCAGAAAGCTTGGTGAGACCAGGAGAGCTGTGAGCACTGAAGATGATGCTGGGGGCCAAGAAGCCAAGAAGAACTGATGGACACACTCCATGGGGATTTCAAAGCAGAGAATTCCTTTGCTTTGTTGCTTTTGTGAGGTTTGGTACCCTGGGGTGGACAGGATGCTGTGTACAGAATCAGAACAGGTTGGGAGGGACCTGTGAAGATTGAGTCCAACCTCCCTGCCAGAGCAGGTTCATCTAGAGCAGGTCACACAGGATGACATCTGGATGGGTTTTGAATGACTCCAGAGATGGAGACTCCACCACCTCTCTGGGCAGCCTGTTCCAGTGTTCTGACACCCTCAAAGCAAAGTTCCTCCTTATGTTCAGATGGAACGTCTTATGTTCAGTTTGTGTCCATTATCTCTTGTCCACTGACTGGGCTCCTCCTCCTCACATCCACCCTCTCAGTATTGATAAGCATTGATAAGAACCCCCTCAGTCTTCTCTTCTCCAGGCTAAAAAGCCCCAAGTCCCTCAGCCTTTCTTGGTAAGAGAGATGTTCCACTCCACTAATCATATTCATAGCCCTTTGCTGTACCTTCTTAAGCAGTTCCCTGTCCTCCTTGGACTAGGGAGCCCAGAACTGGACACAGTTTTCCAGATGAGACCTCACAAGAGCAGAGCAGAGGGGGAGGAGAATCTCTGTCAGCCTGCTTGCTGCACTCTTCTTGATTCACTCCAGGGTACTGTTGGCCTTCTTGGTCATCCCCTCAGTGATGTGCTCTCCCTGGAAGCTGGAGGTATCTGTCTGGTCTAGAAGATGTGGTTTATGGCTTCTCAGCAGCTTAAGCAATACTGGGATTTCACAGGAGAGGTGAGGACAAAGCAGCTCCTGACATGGGAGAGTTTTATGTGGGAGAACTGAAACTTCACAATGGTGGTGGACAAATGATGAAGCAGAGAGACAGTGTGAGTTGTCCAAGATTAGTTAGCAAGCTGGTAACAAAGACAGCAGAGAAGCCTATTTTCTCCTGCATTCCAGTCAGGTGGAGCTGGGTCTTTAAATCCCTTGTTACATAGAATCAATCAGGGTTGGAAGGGACTACAAGGATCACCTAGTTCCAACCCCCCTGCCATGGGCAGGGACGCCTCACACTCCATCAGATTTCTAATGCAGCTGTGATGGAAAGGAAGGAGAACAGAGCTTTGAGGAGTCAACATTAATGATAACTCAACATGGTCTAACCCTGTCCCAGGATTAGATTCACTCTGGGACCTCTCCAGCTCTCTGCTTCTGGATTTGAAACCTCTCATACTCCCTCAAGAAAGAAGCCCAAAAGTTTTGCCTCTCACAGCCCTCCTGGAGCAGCCAACGAGTTAAATCCCTTCCCAGCGGTGAGCAGGATAGAGAAAGGGCTTTTCCTCACTGCATCTGCAGCTGCCAGTAGAACTGGGTGACAGCTTTATAAATCACACCTGAAGCAAATAAAAGTGCTGTGTCCAAAATGAGTCCTTATCTCCTCTTGTTTGCCTTCGGCTGGTTTGTTTCTAAAGGTCAGGGGTGGAAGCAGAAGGAGCCGTCACGGGCTGATGTATGTTGCCTTTGGCACTGGGTGACTAATTTGCTGTTAGGGCAGAGGAACACCAAAGTGAATGGCAGATGGAGGAGGAGGAGGGGAGGTGAAGAAAAGAGGTGAGAAAAGTGGTGAAGCAAGTACACGAGGTAAAGTGAAAAGGAAAAAAGAAAGAGATGCATCTGAGTAGCCTCCCCAAAACCATGGGAAGAAGAGAGGAGAAAGAAGGATTTCAGCCAGCTCCTATCTTATTTTCCAGTAGATGATGGAGAATGGCTTTCTTTTATGCCCACCAGGGAAAAGTTCCTTCTACCTGGTACCTCTCAGAGGCCATCTAGTCTGCAGGCCTTATCAGGGGTCACCCTCATAAAAATGCCATATTGACTCAGGTAGTCACCAACCTTCCAGCCTGGAAAGGAGGTGGGAAGTGGGAGGGAAGCTATTACACTTTGTAATAAAGCAATAAGAATGTTCAGACCAGAAAACTTCCCTCAACAGCTGTGCCATGCCTCAAAAAAAAAAACCCAAAAGCTTCTGTCTGGGCAAGATCATCACTTCTGGAAGGGCATTAGATAGTGCAAGCCCCACTGTTCTCTTTGTTTTTGTGATTAATATCTTAAACTCTGAAAAATCAGGGGTTCATCTGAACCTGAACATGATGAACTTCAGCCTGTGTTGTTATAATATTATATCTTATTATAATTATATTATAATATCTGATTATAATATTTCCTCTTGATAAACTACAGCATCTTGGACAACAGCAACACAGGGCAAAAATCTCAGCAACCAGGTCACTCCTAACTTCTCTGAAACAGAAGGGATGATATTTGCAGTTCTTAGCAAGGATTTATCTTTAAAAGAGGTTTACTTCATTAGGAAAAATAAAATTAAATTAAATCTGTGGGAAAAATCAGTGAAATTGGACAATGGTTCCTCCCTGAGGCTGATGTCTCACAAACACACAGGAGAAATCTGCTGTCCTCAGCTGCAAGCAGGGCCTAGTACAAAATCACAGTCATGGAATGGTTTGGGTTGGAAGGGACCTTCAAAGTTCGTCTAGTCCAATCCCCTGCAGTCAGCAGGGACATCTGCAACTAGAGCAGGTTGTCCCAAACAACCTGACCTGCAGTGGCTCTAGGGATGGGGCACCTACCACCTCTCTGGGCAACCTGGGCCAGAGTCTCACCACCCTCAGTGTAAAAAAACCTCTCTTCTCTCTAGTCTAAATCTCCCTCTTTTAGTTTTGACCCATCAACCCTTGTCCTGTCACAACAGACCCTACTAAATAATCTGTGCTGAGACTTCTGACCACATCCTTAAGTCCTCAAAGGCCACTAGGAGGTCCCCCTGGAGCCTTCTCTTCTCCAGGATGAACTGCCTCACCTCTCAGCCTGTGCTCATGGCAGAGGGCTTCCAGATTCTCAGACTGTATTTTTTTGAAATCCATGCTGTCTGTGACAATTTTTTTTTCCTTCTGGAAATTTTTTTTTTCCTTCTGGAATTTTTTTTTTCCTTTTGGAAAAACAAGGGTTCTCCTATGGGAACAGGCTGAGAGAATTTGGGTTTGTTCAGCCTGGAGAAGAGAAGGCTCTAGGGAGACCTTAAAGCAGCCTTCCAGCACCTGAAGGGGGCTACAAGTAATCTGGGGAAGGGCTTTTCGTAAGGGCTTGTAGTGAGGGGCAATAGCTTGGAGCTTGAGGAGGGTAGATTTAGACTGGGTATTAGGAAGATACTCTTCACAGTGAGGTGGTGAGACACTAGAACAGGTTGTCCAGGGAGGTTGCTGGATGTCCTCTCCCTGGAGGTGTTCAAGGGCAGGTTGGACAAGACCTTGAGTATCTTGGTCTAGTGGGAGATGTCTCTGCCAATGGCAGGGGGCTTGGAAGTTGGAAGGATTTTTAAGGTCCCTTCCAACCCAAACCATTCTGTGATTCTTGAATGAAATAGGACAAATAATTTGCTTACAGTTCCCTGGGCAGTCCTGGTGGTGAAGCAATCAAGCAAGCACAAGCAAGACCATTTTAATGTATGTTAAACTGGGCACCACAGAACCTTAGTCACCTGAGAAAAAATTAAGCCAATTCTTGCCCAGCTCAGGACCTCAAAACCACTTTGCAAACATGAAGGAATTAAACCACATGTCCTGTCTGAGGTAGGTGAAGTATTTTTATCCTCATTTTACGGGTGGGTAAACTCAGACAGTGAGAGGTTAAGTGACTTGTTCGTTGTCACAGTTGGTTGGGGAATGGAAGAGGTGATGCAACAGACAGAAGCTGACCTAGGGGGTGAGCTGGCTGTGTTTTACTCACACTTGTTCAAGAGGGTTTGGGTTTTTTCCTTCCTCTCTAAAGCACGTAACTCCGTTTCACTGAGCGCTAAAGTCCATGTGCTATGCAGGAGGTGGGGATGGAGCCTGTGGATGCAAGAACCAGGATGAGGTCAAACAGGAGCACAAGGACAAGCTGGCACAATAGAAGCTGGATAAAAGGATTAAGGAGTCTGCTGGGCTGTAGGAACAGGAAACACTGTCTCTTTCTGAAGCTGTTGGAAGCAGTTCAAAGTGCCCTGCATGAGGTGTAAAAGCCCTGGGCTTTGAGGGGAGTGAGCAAGCCCAGCATACGTGTTTAGATGTGACCCAGCAGCGCTAGAAGCAGGAGAGATCAGTAGTTTGGGCCAAGAATCTAAAGCTAAAGAGCTGGAATTTGATTCTTTGCTTCCTTTGATTCTTTCTTGGGTGACTTGAGCCTACAACTGACAACAGGAATCATCTGCTTTCTCTTAGAAGTCATGAATCAGCTGCCTACCCATGGCCAAAGGTCAATGGAGGTGCTAAGAAGCATCAGAGTTTGATATGGGTCTGGCAGCTGTGACAGAAGGCTTAGAGAGAACCCAACTCACAGAAGCAGTGGCACTGCTGACATTCCATGGCTTCCCAAATGATCCTAGATGCATCTTCAAGCACCTGAATCTTCCTTTTCGCTGTATGAAGAACACAAGGGTCAGTGTTTCCATGGGAACTTGTCCAAGGGCATATGGGCAATGTTTTTTGAGATGTCCTGGCTTCCAGCTACTGATCCACATGCTCATGGGTCCTTTGTCATTTCTGCCAGCTCCATGTCAATGTGCTGACAGTTGGTTTGTTTTTTTTTTTTCCCCTTGCAGGCACCTCTATTTAGGCAACTGAACTAAGCAGTGCAGCCAGTGTATCCCAAATGATGGTTCCTGAGGTGGAACTTCCTGTTTTCCAGTTTGTGCCCATTGCCTCTAGTCCTACCACAGGGCACCACTGAAAAGAGCAGCAGTGACTGGCACATGAGAGACATCCACCTAGGAGAGCCCACCAGCTTGTCTTGATGGAAGCCAGCAATCCCAGACTCCCTTCCAGGGAGTGACCTTCTGAGGTTGTTGGCCTTTACCACCTTGAAACCAGTGACCCAGAAGAGTGGATGGGACTTCAAACCCCTTTGCTAAATATTGGGTTTGCATTGGGGTTTTTTTTGCCTGATCCTTCCCCATTGGGATTCCTAATTGAATTACTTGCACCATGTGTAGCACCAGGGCAGTAATTACAGAGGATCTTGCTCTGCGTTGTGCTTCTGCTGAGGTTGAGCAAATGGGATTAGAATTCTTCCTTCCAAATCGGCAGTGCAAATTAAATGTTTATTCTTTCATGTAGGGAAAATGTCAGCTGCTTCAAATTACCTGCAAAAGATCTTAAATGATTGGGAGGCAGGAGAGATAAAAGTCTGACTTCTGATAGATGAAAAATATTCTTTAAATTTGGACCTTTTTTTTTCTTTTTTTTTTTTTTTTTTTTACCCATCCTATTCCTCTCTTTGGGTTGAGATCATCTCAGTAACTGAATACACTGATGTCATTCTTTTTCTTCTATTCCACCCTCCCCCCCCCCAGTTGTTAAAGTCACTAAGATGCTAAAGTCACTAAGGACTGATCAATTGACTTTTATAGCCTGTAAAATCAAAGAATCACAGAATGGTTTGGGTTGGGACCATCTAGTTCCAACCCCCTGCCATGGGCAGGGACACCTTTCACTAGACCTGGCTGCTCAAGGCGCCATCCAACATGGGCTTGAACACCTCCAGGGAGGGGACATCCACAACCTCCCTAGGCAACCTGTTCCAGTGTCTCCCCACCCTGGCTGTAAAGAATTTCTCCTTAATCTCCAGTCTAAACCTCTTCTCTTCCCTCTCCAATCCATTGCCACTCATCCCATCACTCCAAGCCCTTGCAAATAGTCCTTCCCCAGCTTTCTTGCAGCCCCCCTTCAGGTACTGGAGGCTTTAAAGGATACTGTCAAGCCACATTTGACTCCAAATTAACTTTTGGACCAGGAATCAAGAGACATGAATTCTAATCCCAATGACCTGCTGTGTGACCTGCTTCACCTTCCTGCATCTTGGCGTGCCTCTAGGTAAAACAGAGATAGAAGGCTCCTTTCTGCACTGACCTGTATCTCCCATGCTGCTCTCATACTTTCAGGCACCACAAGACAGCTTAAAGCAGAAGGACAGGGAAAGAAAGATTATTTGACAGTCAAAGAAACAGGTTGTGGAGTCACTGTTGGTATTACAAGGCCAGGAGTTGTCCCTCTTGCAGCTTTGCTGATGCCAAAGGGTGCTGAACGTGGTCCAACGTCTCCCCTCTGCTTCCTGAGGGACGGCAGTGGGGAAGTGCAGCCAGCTAGAAAATGCAACCCAAAGAAAGTCAGTCTCTGTGCCCTACCTGTCCAGACAAGCCTGCTCACATCCTTATCAGTGCCAGTCCCAGCTCTGACCTCACACAATTTGGGAAGTCACTGGTGAGGCTGTGGGAAGGATTCCAGCTTAGTGAACCTTCCTGAATTTGACTTTTTTTGTTATGTACCACCCTGCATCCTTTCTTGCTCTCAAGAATTATGTCAGCAGGGGCACATAGTGAACATCTTCTTTCATGAATCTACTTAAAGATGTCCCTGCTCACTGCAGAGGGGTTGGACAAGATGGTCTTTGATGGTCCCTCCAACCTGGTGCATTCTATGATTCTATGAAGGTGGCAAAGCAGCAGATATCTTCTGGAGCAACTCCTTTGTCTTCAAGCTTCTGTCAAATCAAATGCTTCTCTGCTTCTCCTGCCAGAAATATAACTTCTCCCCTGCTCTGTGAATCCTTCCAAGTGCAATGAGACCAAATAAATGAAGGAGTATCTGCAAGTGGTGTGTAGAGACTGAGACCACAGCACCACGTGAGGATGAAATCAATAGAATCGCAGAATAGAATCAGAGAAAAAATAATATGGAGCAGAAGAGAGACCACAGTCCTACACGAGGTTGCAATCAATAGAATCACAGAACAGAATCAGAGAAGAAGATAATAGTTTTGGCTGGAAAAGATCTTTCAGATCATCCAGTCCAACCATTAGGTCACCATTAAACCACATCCCTCAGCACCACGTGTCCACAGCTTTTCGATCCCTCCAGGGATGGGGACTCTGCCACTGCCTTGGACAGCTTGTTCCAGAGCTTGACAGCCCTTTGGAGGAAGAAATTGTTCCTCATGTCCAACCTAAACATCCCCTGGTGCAACTCGAGGCTGTGTCCTCTTGTCCTATTGCTTAACACTAGACAGAAGAGGCCAACACCCATCTCACTCCAACCTCCTTTCAGGGAATTGTAGAGAGCCAGAAGGTCTTCCCTCAGCCTTCTGCAGACTAAACAATCTCAGCTCCCTCAGCCACTCCTCAGGAAGCACATTTTGGGGTACAACTGACAAATGTGATGATCAGGATGGAGGGGGGCCACGTTCTGACAGACAATTTGTTTCAGTGCATTTCTTCATGCTCCTTTTCAATGCAGCCTATGGTGATGTTTAACCCTCTACAACAGAATCACAGCATCACAGAATTGTTTTTCTTGGAAAAGACCACTAAGATCATCGAGTGCAATCATCAGCCTGAGCCCACCACAACCTTTAACCAGTGTCCCCAAGTGCCGTGGCTACACGTTTCTCCTGCCCACCCAAACCAGCTGTCAGCTGCCCACCCAAAGGAGAAATCCACACAGGTTTTGCACCTCATCTGCGAGCCTGCCGAGCGCCGCTGCACCCCAATGCTCTGAAAACCCCTGACAGATATGGCTTGGGGCCAAGGAATGGCTTGAGCAGTGGTGATTTTACAAGCCCTTCCTTGTTTGCCTTCTCTCCTGCCCCCGTGCTGGCTGGGGGAAGCACGAGGGGACAGCCATAAATTTGTGATACATCATCGCTTGCGCTGGAGGCTGAAGGCAATATTCCCTCAGCGAGGCTTCATTACGAGGAAATTCATGCCTTAAACACCTTGCAGCCTGTGTTTTTGACAAGTCATCACATTTTTGTGTGCCCTGCTTTATTTTAAAGCCCCTCTAGTAATGACATTCCTGAACGGGGGCTGCTCTGCAGCGTGCAGAGGGGGAGCCTTTGTCATCTGAGAGCAGTGGAGAAGGAAAAATGTGATGGAGGAAATGTATCACGATGCAGGGGAGCAACCTGCTCTTCAGCTTGGTCTTCTTGCGCCCCCATCTTGCTGCCTCTCTTTGGCAGGAGGGATCAGGACAGAAACAAACTCAGGGTCTTCAATGAGTAAGGAAGTTGTTGCATGTGAGCAGGACATGTTGCAGCTCCTGTAACATCACAGAGTTCTGCAAGACCCTGTGGAGAAGCTTCAGAGCCCACCCTGAATTAGCATCCTCTTCATGGCTTCTGTCCATGTCCAACCAGCTGTGCTCATAGGTACCAGAGATGAATCTTTCCTGTCTTACACTGTGCAGGTTCATCTGGGAAAGCTTTCAACAGCTGCTGTGCTGTTTTTCTTTTTGGTTTGTTCTGGAAAAGAGAAGGCTGAGGGGAGACTTCATTGCTTGCTACAACTCTGTGAAAGGAGGTTGGAGGGAGGTGGGCGTTGATATCTTCTCCCTCATATCAGGTGATAGAATGAGAGGAAATGGCCTGAAATTGTGGCAGAGAAGTTCAGACTGGAGATTAGGAAAAATTTCTTTGCTGCAAGAGTGGCCAGGCGTTGGAACAGGCTGCCCAGGGAGGTGGTGGAGTCACCATCTCTGGAAATGTTCACAAAATGTTTGGACATGGCACTTTGGGACATGGTTTGATGGCTATGGTGGTGTTAGACTGACAGTTGGACTCAATGATCTTGGAGGTTTATTCCAGCCAGAGCAATTCTAAGTTTTTACTTGCAAAGTCTTCATTTTGAGAGTGATGTAACACTGGACGAGCTGCCCCAAGAGGTTTTGGAGTGTCTTCTGGAAACTTTCAAAATTCACCTGGACATCACAATCCTGAGCAACCTCTTCTGGATGACCCTGCTTTAGCAGGGGGGTTGGACTAGATGATCTCCAGATATCCCTTCTAAGCCCTACCATGCTGGGACTCTGTGGTTCAGTGAAGTGTCCATCTCTCAGTAAATCTGTGGCACAAAGTGTCTAGCAGCTTTAACTATGAGCAGAAAACTGACTCCAGTGGTTCTCCTCAGAATTAAACCAGTGCAAATCAGGGCAGAATGGGAGAACTTCTGAAAGAAACAAGTTTTTCTTTGAGGAATTAAGTAGATTTGGCAATGTTTTCCAGGTTAGGTGAATGTGGAGAAGCATCACAACAATTGTGTAGACATCACAACAGAACTGTTTCTCTTTGTGGACATCACTGCTTGTTTGATTGAGAAGTGATTCTGATTTAGGTTTTTAACCTCTATTAAACTCTCTCAAAAGCAAAAAGAATACAAAATTGGGCTGAAAATTCCCTCACTCCAAGAAGGACATTGACCTCAGCAGCAGCAAAGCTCCTGAAGGGTCTCAAGCACAAGCCTTGTAAGGAGCAGCTGAGGGACCTAGCAGTGTTCAGCCTGGAATAAAAGAGGTGAGGGGACACAGAAAGTCTTTCTCCAAGAGAATGACTTCAGTGGTCAGTCTCTCCTCTGAAATATGTGGAAGAGGACCTTGCTAGGAGGCTGGACTGGAGCAGAAGGTGACAAAGCCATAGGCTAGATCAGCTGGCTTGTCCAAGCTTTGTAAGGAAGGACAGCAGACTGAAGGCTGACTCCGTGCCTTTGACTCCTCAAGCTGTGCCCAAGTTGATCACCTACTTCCCTTTCAATCTTACATCACTTTTCCCTGAAGAGCTGTTTGGGGCTAAATACCTAAAGGCTGGCTGAAATGGCTTTATCTTCCCTTTGAAAACATTTTGATGTTTGTTTTTCTTTTGCTCCACAGATTTCCTCGTTTGCTGTCCCTTCTCTTTGCCTTCAGTCAAGAGGATGGAATAAATTAGCAGCAGCATGTGAACCTCTTGCTCTTGTTAGTTACACTTAAATACTACTAAGCCTATTAAGTTTATTCCTGGAACTGTCCTGTGCTACCACCCCCAAGAACTTTTCTGTTCAGTAGATTTCATTCTCTTTGTTCTTAACTTAATTTACTTGCAGCCAAAGGCTCCAGCAACCTGACCCATTAGCTTGCTGCTAATTAGCTGGCACTAACAGCCTCTCCTTATTCAGGAGGCTTGGAGAATGTTTGCTGGGAGTCACATGGTGGGACAACCTTTTAATAACAGCCATCCTGTCTAATTCTGCCTTTTCCCCTGGCTCCTCATAGGGGTATCCATGCTGAGTCCCCCAGCACTGCCAAGGGGGATTTTTATAACAGAAAAGTAGAGGAAGGTTTCTTTGTGACACTCTTTTCTCTGGAGATTGTTCCTCCTCTGGTGTGTCCAGGAAGAATCAGGGCCAAGCTGAGAGGTGACTGCAGCACCTGTCACTGCAGAAGGAAAGGAGATGCAGTTGCCTTGCTCTTGCTGCAGCAGGAGGTCCATGACAGCCCCACACTGAGCATGAACCTCATCCTGTTATCTGGCACCATCTGCTCCTCACTGAGCTCCTTGATTTGAGTTTTCACATCGTGGTGCTATTCTCTTCTGCTCTGGGATGCTCATCATAATTGCTGGCAGACAGATGTCCCAGCTCTGGGCAGGATAAGGGCCCTCTGCCTGGCACAGTTCCCAGTCATCTCCTCCCACTGCCCTATGGGAAGAGCAGAGGGGTTCCAGGGTGCCAGCCCCCCCTGTGATGTGACAGATGTCATCCTCTCACACAGTCTGCAGCATGAACCTTGGCTCTCAGGCTTCCAGGAACCACAGAGGTTAGGACACAAGCCAGCAGGTTGCAAAGAGCTGCAAACCTCCAAGCACCTGCCCCACTTGCCAGTAGATCAGGTGGTGTTTTCCCTGGCAAGCAGAGAGGTCTGGTGATCCAGGGAACCCAGTAGCCCTCCCCCAAACCCTGAAGATGAAACTTCTGGCTGTTGCTGGTCACCAGGTGCCCCTCTCTTCCCTTGGTGGCAGAACAGAAATGAGTCAGGCAGGGAAACACACTCATGTGAGGAATTACCCTGATTGTTATTCCTGGGAAAGGAGGATGATCTGAACACCATTCCCTGAGGTGACAGAGCTGTGGGCTGCCAGCTGGGGACAGGTGGAAAAACTAGTGTCTTCTGATATCTTGTTTGCTCATACCCTGCTGGCTTGTGGTGGTTCTCTGAATCCATTTCTCAATCATCTGGAATGAATCTCAACTTCTCAGAGACCTGAAAGAGGGTTCCAGGGGTCTACCTCTTCAATTAAAATGCTTTTACCCTCTGCGAGGTGCCAAGATCCTTCTAGGAGACACCAGTTTCTCTCTGAGGAGGAACAACACAGAACTTTTGCAGGTCAGCTCTTCAGTGCATCAGACAGGAGGAGGAAGCACCTCTGGGCTCTAAGTGGCACCATGCCAGTGTGTCCCTTGCACCATAATGTCCCTGCTCACTGCAGAAGGGTTGGATTTAGATGATCTTTAGAGGTCCCTTCTAACCCAAACCCTTCTGTGGTTCTATCACTTTTCTCTCTTGCCCAAGTGTCATTTGTCCTGCTCTGCTCTTCACCTCTTGCAAGGCATGCAGAAGAAGGAACAACATCTGCTCTAGCATCACCTTGGGCCTGCCATGAAGCTCAGTTCACCATCAGTTAATCTTGTCAATCTCACACCCTCAGGCTGAGGAACTTTCACAGCCTCCAAAAGGGGAGAAGGAGCAGAGGCTTTGTGCCTGAGCAGAGCCCTGAGCTCTGGGTGCTCAGGAGAGGCTTTTGCACTCCTCCACCCATCATCCTCACTCCCAAAGGAGAGCTCTCATCCTCCTGCTCTGGGAGATGCCTAACATTTAGAAGCAATACTAGAAATAGAAAAAAATAGAAATGGGCAGATTCAGATTGGATGTTAGGAAGAAATTCTTCCCCATGAGGGTGGTGAGACACTGGTATAGGTTGCCCAGGGAGGTGGTGGAAGCCTCATCCCTGGAGGTTTTTGCAGCCAGGCTGGATGTGGCTGTGAGTAACCTGATGTAGTGTGAGTTGTCCCTGCCCATGGCAGGGGGGTTGGAATTGGATGAGCCTTGAGGTCCCTTCCAACCCTAACAATTCTCTGATTCTATGATTTTGTCCAAGCAGAGTAAATCTGAGAGATTCTACTTTACCTGTCTCTGTGGAGTCTGAAGCACACTCAAGGTGTCCAGCTCCATTGTGGTTGCCTATATTGCAGCCAGCTGGCAGAACACATCCCAGCCTTGTACTCAGTCACTTCTCGTTCTCACATCCTGGAGGAGCTGACTTTCTATCATCTAATCTAACGAACTGTGAGAAAGATGTTGGTGCTTCCCATTTCTGTTTGAAACTTTCCCTGCTCTTCCTGGCCACGGTGACCCAAGGATTTAAGCTGCTTATTTCAACTGATAAGCAAATGAAATGTACACAAATTGCTTCAGAGGGCTGGAGCACCTCTCCTATGAGGACAGACTGAGAGAGTTGGGGTTGTTCAGTCTGGAGAAGAGAAGGCTCTGAGGTGACCTTCTTGTGGCCTTCCAGTATCTGAAGGGGGCTACAAGAAAGCTTGGGAGGGACTTTTTAGGATATCAGGGAGTGACAGGACTAGGGGGAATGGAATAAAGCTGGAAGTGGGGAGATTCAGACTGGATATGAGGAAGAAGTTCTTCCCCATGAGACTGGTGAGAGCCTGGAATGGGTTGTCCAGGGAGGTGGTTG
The DNA here is from genome assembly GCF_027791375.1 of Indicator indicator. Classification (NCBI taxonomy): domain Eukaryota; kingdom Metazoa; phylum Chordata; class Aves; order Piciformes; family Indicatoridae; genus Indicator; species Indicator indicator. Next base: position 2,099,447 of record NC_072029.1, read on the forward strand.
AGATCCCATCCCTGGAGGTTTTTAAGGCTCTGAGCAACTTGATGCAGTGTGAGGTGTCCCTGGCCATGGCAGGGGGGTTGGAACTGGCTGATCCTTGTGGTCCCTTCCAACCCTGACTGATTGCTTCTATGATTCTACAAAAATCTGACGGACTGCCAAAGGTAAACCATCGACTTCTGGCAAAAGGGACAAACACAGAGAGAAGAGCAAAACTAGCAACATTCCCCAGTCAAGGCATTGGTCAGGCAGAAACTTTTCTCCATGCCTCAGCTTTTATGATGCATGCATGGTGTGTGCTTTGCCAACACCAATGGACAGAGCTAGGCAGCGTTTCAAGGATTTTTCAAAGCTGGATTTAAGTTGTGTTTTGCTGAACTCCTGTGTTAAGTTCTGACCTTTCCAAGAATATCTTGGATGCCAGTTTATGCTCATGATTTCAAGGTGATGGGAGGAAATGAACTCAGGTCCTACTGTTTACAAATGGCTTTGACAGAAGCTAGGAATCAGAGAATCACAGAGTGTCAGAGGTTGGAAGGGACCTCCAGAGATCATCAGGTCCAACCCCACTGCCAAAAGCAGGATCACTTAGTGTACTCCACACAGGAATGCAACCAGGTGGGGTTTGAAAGTCTCCAGAGAAGGAGACTCCCCAACCCCCCTGGGCAGCCTGTTCCAGGGCTCTGTCACCCTCACTGTAAAGAAGTTTCTCCTCATGTTGAGGTGAAATCATCTATGTCAAAATTTCTATCCATTGTTCCTTGTATGGTGTTAGGTAGATGGTTGCAAGAAAGGTTTGTGCCATAGAGAATTGTGCTGGTTTGGGGCCAGACAGATCGTCTCTTGCCCCGGAAGGGACAAAAGAATGAGACTCACACAAACGGATTGGAGAGTGATGGAAAGTTTAAATGGAAAAGCAATTGGTGAAGCTACAGAGAACTACAAACTACAAAGCATAGTGACAAAGAGTATCCCAAAGTGTACAGAACCCCTCACAGAATTCCCAGAGGCTTCCCAATCCTTCCCTTCTTCCCACCTGAGGGTAAACCCAAACCCCCCAGGGCTCTTTCTTCCCCCTCCCGCTGCTAGGCAAGTCTCAGGCTGGCCAGGTCTGAGACTGCCCCCCCTCCATTCTCCTCCTGGCATTAGGCCTAGACAGGCCTAAGAGGCCTTGAGGATACTCCCCCGGCATTACCCGATAAGAGAGGACATCTCCCATGGGAGCAGAGGGAAGAAAGAGGAAGAGAATGACTTTGCAGATGGCCTTATAGGGTGCAGGATTTATGGGTAGAAATACGCCGTTTCCTGTGTCCACCCCTGTGGGTGGGCACCCAGGACACCAGAGGTGTATCTCATGCGGCAGTGGCAGGGGGCACCCAGCCCAAACTGCCACAAGAATCATAGAGTCACATAGTGGTAGGTGTAGGAAGGGATCTTTGGAGGTCATCTAGTCCAAATCCCTGCTAACAGAGGTTTACCTAAAGCAAGCTGCCCAGTATCACTTTGGAATCTCTGCAGAGAAGACTCCACAGTATCTCTGGGCAGCCTGGTTCAGTGCTCTGCCACCCTCAGATTCATCCCAGTCCTGTTTATTCAATGTCCTGGAGGCTAATCTGACACAAAAAACTAAAAGCCAATGAGTGAAAACATCATTTCAGGAGAAGTTCCTCCTAGGTTCTGTGTGATCCCAGGGAAGGCTCTGTCCTCAGTGGGCTCAAGCACTTCACAAATCACAGAGCTGTTAAGTAGGTGGTGTCTGCCTGTACCATGAAGTCAGATCTTGTTCTGGGGTCCTACCATGCCACAGATGGATCTGAAGACTCAGCCACTGAAGTGAGTGGAAGAGTGCTGCCTGATCTGACTTGCAACTGTAGGACTCCTTGGTTTAAGAGCAACTCCAGATGCTGGTGGATATTACTGACAGCAGCTTCCTGCACCACCTTCTTTTGCAAAGGCCTTCACACTTGAATTCTCATTGAGTTAGCAGGAAATTATGACTTGAGGGAAGACAGGAGGCAGGCTTGAGCTTTCTTTGGGAAATAATTTGTGTCAACACCATCTAAACACTGGTCCCAAAGCGTGGAAACCTGCCAGGAGAAAAGCAGCCTCAGTGAACGTGTGTAGGCTGGGGGGAAACTCATTTTATTAGGTAAGAAGATAGCTGAGCTCCCCAGGAGCTATCTCAAAGGCATTTCCTCCTATTGTTTAGCCCTTTGCTTTTAGCATCACAAATTCTTCTTCCCCTCCTACCCAAGGGGAACCATCCAAAGGTTGGAGGCATTTGTCATGGAAGTGGCACATAAAAGGCAGCCACACTATATCCATTGCATGTCAAAGGATCTTCAAATACTTTGTAAACAGCTTGCCTGGGTGGCTTCCAAGTCAAGGAGAGGGGGGTTTGTTGTTGTTTTTACAAGTATTTGGTATCTTGTCCATTTCCTTTTCCCTGCCTCCTGATGCCCCCCAGCACTTTGACATTTATTAACACAAGTGAAGGACGTCTTGGAGAAATCATTTAATCAGTCCTGACCTCTTCTCCTTCCTTTCTGAGGGAATATCCTGGACATCTACTGCTCATCACAGAATCTCAGAATGATGGAGCTTGGAAGGGACCTCTGGAGATCATCCAGTCCAACCCCTCTGCTACAGGGGGGGTCATCCATGTTGCCCAGTGTCCAGGTGGGTTTGGAATCTCTCCAGAGAAGGAGACTCCACAACCTCTATAAACAGCCTGGGACAGGGCTCCAGTACCCTCACAGCACTTTCTTTTTGGAAGAAAATTTTTTTCCTAATGTCTAACCTAAAGCCCAACCTGGCTCTAACCTCTTTTGAGGGAGTTGTAAAGGGCCAGAAGGTCTCCCCTCAGCCTCCTCTTCTCCAGGTTGAATGACCCCAGGTCCCTTAGCTGCTCCTCACCAGACCTGTTCTCCAGACCCTTCCCCATCTTCTTTGCCCTTCTCTGGACACAGTCCAGCATCTCATTTTCTTTGCCATCTTTTTCAGGCTTCCCACATTTTTGGCCTGCAAAACAAGATAAGTAATGTGCTTGAAGTGTCATAAAAGGAAATTCAACTAATTCTATGCCTTTCAGTACCTAAACCAGTGGATTTATGTGTTTGTTTTAGCAGCAGTTTAGAGACATCTGTGTCACAATGCTGATTTGCAGCAGCTGAACACCAACTCATTTACATCACTTCCATATTGACATCATCATTTTGGTCACTGTGGCCTTAAAACCCATCAGGATTCTCCTTCCAGCCTTGGCTCAGAAATGACTTAGGAAGTCTTTCTCCTCACACAGTGCCAGAATATCCTCAGTACTCCCATCTCAACACATGCCAGAGCAACAAATTAGCACATCCAAAGTCTTTCTTGCCTCCTTACCTAATTAACAAAACCCAGATGCCACCTCATGTGTCAAATGCAAATTGTTTCCCACATCCCATTATGCCAACAAGAATCAATTCCATGCCTCCGGCCTCCCAGGGCCTCCCAATTCCTTTTGTTTCTAATAACACAGTTGCCCAAAGCCTTACAAGGATGGAGTAGAAAAGTTACTTACTTGATAGTCTGGTCCTGAAGAGGATGGTGAGGTTGGCTCTGATGTAGTGAACCAAGCCATGATGTCACAGGAACATTTTCTTCCCTGTCAGCCAGAAAGCTTTGATGTACCTCAGTTTCTGGGTACAAAAACCCCAAGGGGAAAAAACAAATAAACAAAAACCTAACAAAAAAAAATCCAAACAACAAAAAGCAACCAAAACCAAAACTAAGAGGAAAATCCATCTCCCTTGGCCATGCTTCAGCACCTGACTCACTCATTCCCTGAGGTCCTCCCTTAGAATTTGATTCCTCTGAAGGCTTCTCATCCAGTTCCTTTCAGAAGATGGCTTTAGGCTCTTTGTCCATTTGCAATTGTTTGGTTTTCTGCCCAGATGTGGATTCTGCTTCTCTGGAGACTTTCAAAACCTACTTTGGGACATGATCCTGGGCAACCTGCTGTGGGTAAGTCTACTTTATCAGGGCAGTTGGGCTAGATGATCTCAACAGGTCCCTTTCCAAACCATGTCATAGTGGGAGTCTTCTTTTACTTCTTTTTATCTTTTTTTTCTGACAGAGAGGAGCAAGATGTACTGTTCCTGTCTTGTTTGCTGTTCATGTTAATTGAAAGAATTATTTTTACACATGAAAAATAATTTAAAATCATAGAATCATAGAATTGTTTCAGTTGGAAAAGACCTCTAAGATCATAGAGTCCAACCATCAACCTAACATCACCATGGCCATCAAACCATGTTCCGAAGTGCCATGTCCATAGGTTTCTGGAGCACCTCCAGGGATAGTGACTCCACCACCTCCCTGGGCAGCCTGTTCCAATGGCTGACCACTCTTGCAGGAAAGATTTTTTTTTTTAATATCCAACCTAAACCTCCCCTGGTGCAACCTGAGGCCATTTCCTCTCATTCTATCACTTGACACTAGGGAGAAGAGACCAACTCCAAGCTCACTGCAACCTTTCAGGGAGTTGTAGAGAGGAATGAGGTCTCCTCTCAGCCTCTTTTTCTCCGATAGAAATAAAAATAAAAGATCTACTCTTTTAAACCACCATATGGAGTGTTGGTTTTTATTCCAACTTTCAGCTTACTCAGGCCTCTAAAGATATTTTTTTTTAATAGAAAAGAGGACTACAGACAACTGATCTCTGCTTCAAGCATCTGGGTCTCTTAGAGGACCCAGAGCAAAACCTTCATCCAAATGGCTTTCATCAGGCACACCCAGAATTTCTCCACTTGCTTTAAATCCCTCTATCCCAAGCCTAATCATTTAGGACATCATCTGCCATGCCATTAACCACTTGGATTTTAAATCTCACTTCAGTGAAGCCTGATAATGACCACACCTTCCATTTCTCCAAACATTTCCCTTACACACCCTCCATGTCAAATGCTAAATTAATCCTAGTTGTGTTTAGGAAGTAAGTTAGCAGGAGCCAGAAGTTTCAGTGAAGTGGAAAAGAAATGACTGTTTTCATGGCTTGGATCTGTTTATGACTGTGGAGTTGCATTTGTAGTTGAAAGACACCTTGGGGATATATTAGTCTAAACAGGAAAAAAAAAAACACAATGTCAGGAGAGTCAGCAAAGAAAATAAAATGAAGGCAGACCAGCAGTCTGGAAGACATTCCAAAGAATTCCATTGAAGGATTGGGAAGAAACTCAAGAAGTCATCTAGTTTAAGGCTGGATTAAGAATTCCTGACATGGTTATTTTTTTATTTAGCCCCTTCTGTAACTGCCAATAATAAATACTCTTCCACACTACCAATCAAGTTCAATTCTTCCTCTCTACCACTGAGATAATGAGTCTTGGATCTCACCTGAGTGTTCAGAGGAGCCTTCTAAGCCTGTGACCTCCCCTGTACTTTTCCTTTCCATAGGATCATAGAATCATGCAGCTGTTGAGGTTGGAAGAGATCATCAAGTCCAACCACTTGCCTAGAGCTCACAATCCCACCACTGCTGCTGAACCACTACCACTGAACCCTCTTGTTCAGCACCACAGCTACCCATCTTTTAAATACCTCCAGGGATGGTGACTCCACTGTCTCCCTGGGCAGGCTGTTCCAATGTCTCACCACTCTTTCAGTGGAGAAATTTTTCCTAATATCCAACCTAAACCTCCCCCAGTGCAAGCTGAGGCCATTTCCTCTCCTCCTATCATTAGTTCCCTGGGAGAAGAAACCAACCCCAACAGCACTGTAACCTCCTTTCAGGGAGCTGCAGAGAGCAAGGAGGCCTCCCCTCATTTCACTTGGTACTGTGCCAGAAAGGTTATTCAGCTGGAGATAACATAATTAATTTTGGAGGTTTTATCTAATTATGGCTCCAGCATCCATTGGCTAAGAAGCCTTCGTTAGGCACTAATGTTACTAAGAGTGCCGCTGGCTTGAACTGGTAGATTCACTGCAAACTACAAGCTTAGGACTCAGGTTTTGAGTCTTCTGCTCAGCTTGGATATGAGCTTTGAGTATGGAGAGGGGTATCTGTGTTCCTCTACCAGAAAGACCACCTTGCCTGGGATAATACAGGGAGATATTTCCAGCTTCAGCAACTAAACAGATTAAGACAATTAATTCAGTTCAGAGCTTGGCTTCTATCATCCTTTCAAGCTCTAATGTGTCTCATTTAGCTCCCAAACGATCACAAGCCTCCTGTAGGTCTTGTGTCTGCTCTACCAGCAGGTAACAAAGACTCCAGGGTCTCTCAGCTTCCAGTAGACTTTACATTTATAACTGACTCCCACCTACTATGTCTCAAAATGCAGACTGAATTACACCCTGTCACAAATATCAGTGTCAATGTCCAGTGTAGGCTTCCAGCTCTCTTCACACCTGATGGAGATCTAATCAGTTGGTGGAGCTGAGAGGATGATTTATCTTCCCCTCCAGCAGACAGCCACCTCTGTGTCTCTCTGTAGGCTCCATTACTGTGCTGGCTGGTTTCCCAAAAACACTTTCCCAAAGCACTGGCTTGGTCGTAGCCAACATGAAGCATCTCCAGTAGAGGTGTCTACCTAAAAATCCAGTCTCCTCTCTTCTTTCATTTGTTAAAATTGAGAAATAGACACACAAAGACCCTACCACGTCCAGTTCTGGAGCCTCTGTTACAAGAGGGATATGGCCATGCTGGAAGGTGTCCAGAGAAGGGCCACCAGGATGAACAGAGAGCTGGAGCACCTCTGCTATGAGGACAGACTGAAAGAGTTGGGGCTGTTCAGTCTGGAGAAGAGAAGGCTCTGACGTGACCTTCTTGTGGCCTTCCAGTATCTGAAGGGGGCTACAAGAAAGCTGGGGAGGGACTTATTAGGCTATCAGGGAGTGACAGGACTGGGGGGAATGGAATAAAGCTGGAAGTGGGGAGATTCAGGCTGGATGTGAGGAAGAAGTTCTTCCCCATGAGAGTGGTGAGAGCCTGGAATGGGTTGTCCAGGGAGGTGGTTGAGGCCCCATCCCTGGAGGTGTTTGCAGCCAGGCTGGATGAGGCTGTGGCCAGCCTGCTGTAGTGTGAGGTGTCCCTGCCCATGGCAGGGGGGTTGGGACTGGCTGAGCCTTGTGGTCCCTTCCAACCCTGACTGATTCTATGATTCTTTGATTCTATGCTTCTATGCCTCTCTGATTCTAATTACTCTTCCTTATTTTAGACTTTGGGATGAAGGGTTGCTATCCCCACGCTGACTCTGAAGGGACACCTAATGATTGGCTCCTGTGGACATGCTTGCAGCAGTCTCTAGATTTATGGAGTGAGAGAAGATGGCTGCAGCTCTGCATGCCTCAGCATGCTGTTGGGTGGAGGAAGCTCATGCTGAAGCCAGGAAGCAGCTGACATTTAACACCTCAGTTCCTAACCACAAAACTAATGTGAAGTTCCTTTCCTTTGGGAGATCCCAAGTCACCTCTCCTTCCCTGCTGAGTCCAACCTGAGTTTGTGTAAACATATTCAAGTTGTCAAGCTGTGCCAGAGGAGGTTTAGGTTGGACATTAGGAAAAATTTCTCCCCCAAAAGGACTGTAAAGCCCTGGAACAGGCTGCCCAGGGCAGTGGTGGAGTGCCCATCCTTGGTAGGAGTTCAGAAATGTGTAGATGTGGTGTTGAGGGCCATGGTTTAGTGGTGCCCTGGCAGTTGGTTGGACTCAATGATCTTAAAGGTCTCTTGCAAAATTATTCTGTGAATCTAAACCCCCCAGAAATCTCCATGTGGTGGAATAACCCTGCTCTCTAAGAAAGTCTCTATCTGGCAATGCTGAAATATATTTGGGTTTTGCAATGGTGCTGAAAGGCTACCAAAACGATGAGTTGAGTGTGGAGAAGTGTTTTTTGTTGGTTTTTGAGTCTTTGTTTGCCTAAGGTTTTGGAAATAGAAGTTTTGAGGCAAAAAAAAAAAATACTCATGCTTGGCATTCAGTCACAAAGAGCAAAACTCTAGTGGGGAAAGGGAGGATTTGTTCATGTGGATGTCAGAAATGTTGCCATCAAAGGCTGTTTCTGGGGAATTAAAAATGACCACAAGGCATGGCAGTCAGTGCAGCTTGGTAAGGTAACAATCCCTTCAAACACAAAAACCAGAGCCTTAAACCTAAGAGTGCTTCAGAGTGGTGGCTGAAAGCCTGTCTGGGAGGAGCAGTATGGCCACAGGACAGAGCAACATGCCAGCTCTCAGGAATCCAAGCCTGTGCTTCTTGAGATGTGACTTGTCAGCAGCAGTCTGGGAACCCTGGCCAGATGTGAGTGCTCTGATTTCCCATTCTGAAAGGCAAGGATAGCACAACAGTGTCCTGCCTAAAAGAAACAGAAACTGCACCAAGCTTCTGATATTAGATTCCACAGGACTGAAAGTCTCAGCCTCATCCTGGAGAATCTCTTGCAGGTGTAACTCACACTGCAAGTCCCTGAAGACAAAACCAGTTTGGTTACTAAATTGGTGTTGCTCTTCATGGTACCAGCAACACAAAAGCTTCTGAGTGGTCAAGGAGATATTGAGAGAATAGATTTTATGCAGAGGTGAAGAAGAAAGAGGTCTACTATGGGACATGCCTGGTGTGCACAGAGGTCATGCTGTGTGCAGCTGTGCTCTGCCTCATACATCTGCAGGCCAGTACTAAGATTTCTCCCTTAGTTTTTAACCTGTATGCTGGGCATAGCTGGTTGGCTTGGGTAAAGTCATCCAGCTACTTAAATATGAATCTTTGTGACAGGAGAAGGGACAGTGGATAGCACAGGAGGTTCCACCTCAACATGAGGAGGAACTTCTTCACTGTGAGGGTCACAGAGCACTGGAACAGGTTGCCCAGAGAGGTTGTGGAGTCTCCTTCTCTGGAGACTTTCAAGATCCATCTGGATGTGTTCCTGTGTGACCTGTGCTGGATTCTCTGGTCCTGCTCTGGCAGGGGGGTCAGACTCAAAGTTCTCCAGAGGTGCCTTCCAACCCCTGTGATCCTGTGATCTGGCTGCTGGGAGCTCTAAAATCACATCCACAAGGTTTGCTTTCAACTTCAACATCACCCACAGCATCTCTGCCATTGATGCCTTTGTTTTGCTTGTTGGATTCCCAAGTGCTTCAGAAGAAGGAAGGGAAAAAAGTGTTCAGCTCAGTGGGTAACAGCACAGAGCCTTGCTCATCACTACCAGCTCTAAGGTCTAATCTTCACTTATGCTCCAGTGCAGCACAGATAAATTGGTAGAATGAGGTTTTTTCAAGCAGGGGGCCTAAAGCTTGACCTCCTCCAGGTAGTGAAGACAGCTAATAGGAAAGCTGAGCCTCCTGACCTTCTCTTCCTTTGCTCTTTGAGCCCAGACCAAGCTGATGAGCAAAGCAGAACTGCAAATGACAAACGATGGGGCGGCTGGTGCGTGTTGAGGCTTGGACTGCAGAGGAAGACCACATCCGGGCTTCCTCACCCAGAAAGACATTTATCTTCTGCCTACTCCTCCAGCCTGCTTCCACTGCAGTGGGAAGCTGATGACAGTGATGGATAGGCAGAGGACAAATCGTGGTGCTAAACAGGTTCCCACAGCGCGTGACAGGATTTTTGCCTGCGAGGAGAACGGATGGAAGGCTGAATCAGTGGCGAGAGATAAACTTGTCAGCTTGGCTGCTGATAGGCAAGAAGGTCTCCTCACCCCAGGGAAGTTTAAATAAACAAGTGGTGTCCAGGGCTACAAGAAGATCAACAGCAACTCAGAGATTGCTCCTCCGAAAGAGCGTCGTAAAGGCAGGTTCAGCTCAGCCAGACTCACCAGGCAGCAAAACCTGAGAGCTCTCTTTAGATGTCTGAAGTGCCACAGATACTGTATGAGAGTCTCCATAACTGGCTCCCAGGATTAGAGGGCAGCCAAGCCTCTGGTGCAGTCTGATGCAGCAGGTCACCCTTAAGCTTGCCCCACAGCCTGACCACATCTAAGTGAGCTGAGGAAGTGTGAGAGCACTATGCTGGAATAATGAGTAGGGGACCTCCTGCCCAGCAAATGCACATCCTGGCTTCTAACAGCAGTTGTGTGACCAGCAGAATGTGGAAGAGATCATTCCCCTGTGCTGAACACTGGGGAGGTCACACCTGAAATATTGCATTCAGTTGCTGACTCCTCACTCCAAGAAGGACATGGAGGTGCTGGAGCAGGTCCAGAGAATGGCAGTGAAGCTGGTAAAGGGTCTAGAGCACAAGTCTTGTGAGGAGCTGCTGAGGGACCTGGGGTTGTTCAATCTGGAGGAAAGGACACTGAGGGGAGAACTCCTTGCTCTCTGTAACTCTCTTCTCACAAGGAAAAAGTGATAGAACAAGAGGAAATGACTTCAAGTTGCTCCAGAGGAGGTTTATATTGGATATTAGGAAGGATTTCCACTCAAGAGGGTTGCCAAGCCCTGGAACAGGCAGTCCTGGATCCTGAAGAGATTGAAAAGCTGTGGAGATGTGGTGCTGAGGGACATGGTTTAGTGGTGAACTGGCAGTGCTGGGATAACATCTGGGCTTGATGTTCTCAAAGACCACAGGGATTTGTCTATATCTATGGTAAACTGAAGTTCTCAGAGCTCTTCACTTAAAGTACAACATAAGAGGCTTGAACATGACAGAGAAGGAGATGATGGAAGTTTTAAGAAGGCTCCAATTGTTGTTTCAAATGTTGTAAAAGCAACAGAGGAAAATAGGACCCAGATAAAGCTGGAAAGCAGGCAGAGAGAGAAAGTTGTGCTCGAAGGTAGCTACTAAGAGTTTGCTGTCCAAAGAGAAGGATGCATGGAGCTGGGACACCTGTGTTGGCTCTGGTGGTATTCACACTGTCATCCAGGACAGGAGTGGTGGAAGAGGGAAGGATCTTTTTATATTTGCAAATGTCACAAAGCTGTTTCGGACTGCTAGGCATGTTCCAAAAGAGGATTAAAATTCAAATGGCCTTGGGAGAGTGGAGAATGACCTGGGGAAAAAAAAAAAACAAATAACTAAAATAGACTTAGTGGGCTGTCACTTCTCTCATTTCTTTCTTTCTTTCTTTATTTATTTAGATATTCATTTATTTATTTCAATTCCATCTGAAGCAACCCTGAGAAGGACAACTAAGCTGGTGAAAGGGTCTAGAGGAGCAGGTGAGGGAACTGGGGTTGTTCAGATGGGAGAAAAAGGCTGAAAGGAGACCTCATTGCTCTAACTACCTGAAAGGAGGTTGTGGTGACAGAACAAGACAAAATGGGCTGAAATTATGCCAGGGAATGTTTAGGCTGGATATCTTGAAAACCTTCTTTCCTGCAAGAGTGGTCAGGCATTGGAACAGGGCTGCCCAGGGAGGTGATGCAGTCACCATCCCTAGAGGTGTTCAAGAAATGTGTGGATATTGCACTTTGGGACATGGTTTAAGGGCCATGTTGGTCTTAGGTTCTAGTGTGAGGTGTCCTGCCCATGGCAAGGGGGTTGGAACTAGATGATCCTTGTGGTCCCTTCCAACCCTGACTGATTGATTCTATGATTCTATGATTCTAGGTTAATGGCTGGACTCAATGATCTTTTCCAGCTGAAACAATCCTCTGATTCTGCTAATTTAAAGGCAGGTGGCAAGATGAAAACCACCAAGAGAAGGTGATCTGTCCTAGCTGGCTATGACTGTTGACTGTGTGGGTAGTGAGTGTGCAGCTCCCTGACACTGGGCAGCTTGCCTGAGTTCCTGGGGAAGTGAAACCAATCACTGGAAGAGAAAACCAGGAAAGGTACAAAATGCCCAGAAATCATGTCCAGCTTAGGAAGTCCCAAAGGCAGGAATTGTTATGGGCTGTGAGAGTATGTGATGGAAGCATTGCCATTGGCTCTCTGCACTCTTGCACTGGCTTGGCATTTGCAACTCAATGAAATAGGATATTGTGTTAGGTGGATACTTGGTCTGACCTGTGTGGCTGGGTTTATGTCCTAAACCCCCGAAAGGCTTTCAGTCTTGGAGCAAGATCTTCAGCTTGTCAGTTAATTTAGCTCAGCTCACCTGCAGCCCACAGCACCCAGCAGGAGACAGAGCCATTTATAAGCTGAGAAGTTTCAAACAGGAATTTTTTTCCCAGCTGTTAACTCAGCTGGTAGGAGACACTCAGGTAGATGATTTCAGCCATCAATGGAGGCAATTTTTGTGAAGAATCTGGAGTTCATCTCTTTTCCTCTGGCAGCTCAGGTCCAAAACAAGAGCTCCTCACTCCTGGAATTTGAGGTGTTCATCTTGGAGAAGAGACCTTAGAGCTGCCTTCTGGTATTTGAAGGGGGCTACAGGAGAGCTGAAGAAGGGCTTTTGACAAAGGGATGGCTTCACAATACCCGAGTGAGTTGGGAATCTCTCCAGAGAAGGAGAATCCACAACCTCTCTGGACATCCTGGGGCAGTACTCCCCAGAGAAGTTTCTCCTTATATTTACAGAATCACAAAATCACCCAGGTTGGAAAAGACCTCAGAGATCACCAAGTCCAACCTATTACCTAATACCTAACACCTCCTGACAACTAAACCATGGCTCCAAGTGCCACGTCCAATCCTGTTTTTGAACACCTCCAGGGATGATGACTCCACCACCTCCCCGGGTAGCACATCCCAATGGCCAGCTACTCTTTCTGTGAAGAACTTTCTCCTCACCTCGAGCCTAAACTTCCCCTGGTGCAGCTTGAGACTGTGTCCTCTTGTTCTGTCACTGGTTGCCTGGGAGAAGAGACCAACCCCCACCTGTTTACAACCTCCTTTCAGACAGTTGTAGAGAGCAGGTGGAGATTTAGGTGGAACCTCCTGAGTTCCAATCTGTGCCCACTGTCCCTTGTCCTACCACTGGGCATCACTGATAAGAGAATTCTTATGCTCTTTTTTCCTCATGCTGTCTCCTGCTTAATTTCCTTCCCTCCTCTGAAAAGAGGATGAACTTCATCTCAAGAGGAAGTACTTTGGGAAGTGAAAGTTGAAGGCAAGTGAGCCTGCTTACACCTGCTTGACCAGAAAGCAGAGGCTTCCCTGGCCTTGCAGCAAGTCTTCTACAGGTTTGGCTTTCAGGCTTAGCTTTGGCAGCTGCAGTGCTTTTGTCCTTCATAAATCAAGCAGAGCTGTAGCAGATCTAGACTGGCCACGTGTTCCCAGCCATCAGCTGAATGCAGTCAGCACCACTGGGAGCACAGCTCCTGACCTTCAGATGCCACTGGTGTTATTCAGGGAGCAAAACCAGTAAGAAAGGAGATGAATCAGGAGGAAAAAAAAAAACAAACAAAACAAACATTTTCTTAGCACTTCTTCTGGGCCATGTAACACTGCACTGCAGCCAAAGCTAAGCTGGTTCAGGTTGGATGGGGATCTGACCATACCAAACACATCCTGCTTGGGATGTCTGCTCTGAGGCTCAGGTGGAGACCACTGCAGGAGAGTGGGAAAGTGCAACCTCCTACCCAGAGAGGCAGCTTGAGCTTCTCAGTGGTGTTAATCTCAGCTGGCAATGAATCTGTCAGTAGCACATAACTTACTGGTAGTGTAAAATAACACCAGGAGGGCTGACAGGAGGTGGGTGTCACCCCCTCTAGGTCTGACTTTCTTTTCTCCTTGCCTCCAAGGCACTTGTTTCTGGAGATGTTGTGTTCCTGTGTCTCAGCACACTGGGACACATTTGTGATGGATAATGATGCCAGTGCAAGCATGCAGAAGTCTTTAATAAAGGCATTTCACTAAGGTCTCTCCAATGAATCAGAGATGCACTGAGCTCCCAGAACCTAGAAGAAGAAGCTTCTTCATGATATGAGCTGGAAATGATGCTCTCCATCTCCTTTTTACGCCAGGTCCAGCTGTTAAACAGCTGCCCCATTGTTTCCTGGAGTTGACCTTTTATTTGAAGTGGTTGAAGGGGACATTCTCCTTTTCTTCTAAATGTTCTAGGGATGAAAGTTGAGGCTCAGATTCCATAATTAAAAAACAAAACAAAACAAAACAAAAAAAACACCCAAAAATCCCAAGTATTCTTTTCAATATAATTGTGATATGGTGATTATTTTTATATGAGAAAAGGAGGAGAGAGACAAATCCCCCAAGCCAGACTTGCTGTCTGGTAGTTTGTGAGAAACCAGAAAGCACAATCTCAGATTTCAGAGCTGGAGGCCAGCACCCGGGCATGATGTTTTTTGTCCAGCAGAAGGAGCTCTTGACTGTCAGAAGGGCATCTGCTGCTCCAGCCTCACTGAATGAGCAGTTCCATCAGCTGCTGGCATAGAATCATAGAATCATTTTGGTTGGAAGAAACCTTTGAGATCGTCAGGTCCAATCATTAACCCAGCCCACCACTGAACCTTGCTTACTGCTCCCTGTCCAAAGCAGAAGCAGTTTTTAGATCCTTTTAGCTGCTATCAAAGAGGGGGTGTGTGCTTATGGAAAGTGTAAGTCATTTGCTCAGGGGCTTGGGTCACCATATCCTGTCAGGTGTGGATGGAAAAAGAGAAGGTTGTGTGAAAATAAAAGACACTTTTCAGGCTGTCCTGCCTATGAATCTGTAATGATGGTGTGGTAGCAAAATCAAGGAATGGTTTGGGTTGGAAAGGATCTTAAAGATCATCTCATTACAACTTCCCTGCCATTAGCAGGGACACCTTCCTCCAGTCCAGGTTGCCCAAAGCCCCATTCAACCTGGCCTGCAACACTTGCAGAAATAGAGCATCTACAACTTCTTTGAGTGACCTCCTCCAGTCTCTCACCACCCTCACAGGATTTCTTCCTATTCATCTGAGTAATGGGAGCAAAAGAGCCAGAATTTGTCCTTGCTGCAATCCTATTCTAGCATCCTTTAAACAAATGTTTTGACTTGGTGTAGAGTTGGGTTGCAAGTCTGCCTTTACAAGGGCTCAGTTGCTCCAGCTTTACTTTTATGATGCTGAAGTAGAAGCTGAAGGTATAAAATGGCCCAAACCATATTCCTCTAGGCTGGTCCTTCCCATGCTGTAAGAATTAAAATCCCCCAAGGAGCACATACTTCATCTGTGATATATGCCAGAGAGCCATTTCAGGAGCCCCCTGTGACTTGAACTCGAGTCAATTAAATTCATTGGGTACCTTTGCCCCTAGGAGACAGCAAGTTGCTTATTTAAAGCTTGATGTGGTAGTAAAGACAGGAGATCATCTCTCCCTGGAACATGGCCACTTGTGCAGCAGAGGTTATCATACCTGCTGGCAGTGTTCTAACCCCTCTGCCCTGTGCATGGAAGCTGTGGCCATGTCTGGTGGCTAGGTGGCCATTTGCAAAGTTTGTGTAGCCTGACTTTGGTACAATCTGAGGAGAAAAATGATCCCATCAGGAAAACTGGAGCACATCATCTGATGAAATTCTGCTCCCAGTAGGTATTCCTGCCCTTCAGTACCCCAAGTTACTAAACCCAACCCAAGCAGTAGGCCACTAGATAAAGTCCCCAGTCACAGAATCATGGAGTCATTTAGGCTGGAAAAGACTTTTAAGAGCATTAACAACTGTTAACCCAACACTGCCAGCTCACCACTACACCATGTCCTTCAGCATCACATCTCCATGGCTTTGAAAGCCCTCCAGGGATGGAGAGTTGACCACAGCCCTGACAGGGCTGACAACTCTTTTGGGGAAGAAATTTGTCCTAATACCTAACCTAAATTTCTCATGGTGCAACTTGAATCCATCTCATCTTGTCCCAGAAAGGATCATTTCTGCAACAAGATGCCTTCAGGTTGAAATCTGCCTTGGACAACTGCAAATCACAGAATAATTTTGGTTGGAAAAAACCTTTAAGATCATCAAGCCCAACCATTAACCCAGCACTACCAGGTCACCTCTAAGCCATGACCCTCAGCACCACATCTCCATGGCTTTTCAATCCCTCCAGGGGTGTGGACTCCCAACTATTAATTTAGGAATCTCCAAAAAAAAAAAAAAAAAAAGGACATTCAACAAACTGTAATCATTAGTAATTTTTTCATCAGGTCTAGAAGATTTGGGATTTTAGCTTTGCAGTACCTATTATTCTTAATTTGGAAAGTGGGAAGCTGAATAATGTTGCTTTAAACATTGCTCTGGACCTCAGTCAAGGCCTGTGAAACCTTTTTGGATGGTGCTAGTCTCTTGTTTTGTCTGTAGAGCATTTTGAGTGGTTCATGGCTGGAGCTCTGAAGGAGCAATGCAATATATATGCTTCTCTTTTTCCTGTTTTGTGTGTTATTGGCATTGTTATTAGGTTGAACTCATTCTTGTTTGAAGAAGCCTTTGAAAACCTCCAGCCAAATGTTCCACTGGGACCTGCTGACATTTGAGTGCTTTGTGTCAAATTCCAAAGTGGCAAAGAGTTGTTATGAGCTGAAAGGGGGAGAGGGAATCTGCAAAGGAGCCTCCAGACCCTGCTGACTTTCTGTATCTATGCAAGTCAGGGAATTGAGTGATCCAACGAACCCCTCATGTTCTGGGGGTGTGAAGTTTGCTTATGGAGCAGACACAGTAGCAACCCCAGGTGAGATGCCTTGTGAGATGTCTGTGAGACGTTTTGTGAGATGTCTCTGAGATGTTTTCCAGGCAGGGGAATACTCAGGAGGTATGGAGCTGGCAGACAGCTGGCTGGGAGGTGTGGGCTGTCCTCTAATTTCCATTTCTCCTAAGCCAACTCTTTCCCATCTGACTGCAGGAGGTTTTGCCACAACTCCAGTTTTCTGTCTAGCCTAAGCTAAGCAAAGCCAAGCCAATATGAAGAAGGAGCTTCACTGGAGAACCCCAAAGAGCATCTCTCTGCCCTTGTGATGCAAGAAATGACAAAGGTCTCTCTGAGTCAGAGCTGGATTGGTCCAGCTGGCCAGGAGAAGGGATGTTGGAGCTACTGAGCAGATAGCAACAGAGACACTAAAGCATTTCCCATTCAACCAGGTTTCAGAGTCAAGCAGGGGATGTCAATGCCTTGTCCCACAATCCCAACATGGACATCTGATGTCAGAGTAACCTGAGCATCAGGAGTGTCCTGCTGTCTCATCTCACCAAGGGCTTATATATGAAACCCTGAGAAATTTCATCCTGAGCAACTGGTAGGGCAGAAACTGAAACCTCCTCAGAAGACTGGAGCACAGCACAGCTAAGTCCATCTCCCACTCCTGCTGCCTTTCTTGTTTCCTCTTCTTGCATCCCAGAGTGAGATCAGGGAATCAAACAATTGCTTTGGTTGGAAAAGACCTCTAAGATCATCAAGTCCCTCATTTCACCTAACACCACCATGGCCACTAAACCATGTCCCCAAGTGCCACATCCACAGGTTTCTGGAGCACCTCCAGGGACAGGGACTCCATCACCTCCCTGGGCAGCCTCTTCCAATCCCTGACCACTCTTGCAGCCAAAGAAAATTTTCCAAATATCCAACCCTGGTGCAACTTGAGGCCATTTCCTCTCATTCTATCACTTAATACTAGGGAGAAGAGACCAAGGGAGAAGATGTGTGGCTGTGTGCAGGGCATTGCCAAGGGAGAGCTTAACTGGGCACTTCTTGCCTTGGGGATACATCAAGTAAGAGGATAATTTAGCCTGGATGTTAGGAAGAATTTTTTTACAATGAGGGTAGTGAGACTGGAACAGGTTGTCCAGGGACATTGTGGATGTCCTCTTCTTGCAAGTGTTCAAGGAGAGGTTTGACAAAGCCTTGAGTTGCCTGCTCCTAGTGGAAGGTGTCCCTGTCGTGGACAGGGGGTTTGGAAGTAGATGATCTTTAGAAGCCTCTTCCAACCCAAACCATTCTGTGATTCTATGAAAAACTGCTTTAAAACACAAGGGATGCTCAGCCTGGAGAGAGGGGAAGAAAAACCACCAGAACATGGGCAAAGCAGATGATTTCCAAGAAAGCACTCCCATGCAATCCTCAATATACTTTAGATTCCAATTAAAATTTGAGATGGAGGAGAGGGAAGGTGTATTAAAAAAAAAAAAATAGAGGAATGTTGCTGAGGTCTGTTTTCCAGGTTGGTATTGACCAGGGGTTAAAAAAAGCCACCACCCAGACCCTTTTTCTTATTAATAAAAAAGTGATGGAAATTTCATATGTTGTCTCAGCTCCTAAACACTTCTTGGCCACATCTGGCACCATGAGCTCCCTGAAGCCTGTTTATGTTCACAATGAGAACATTTTTTCCAGCCCTGTCAACAATTATTGTTTCCCCTGTGAGGAGGTCAGAGGTTGTCCCTCACTTTGGTCATTAAAAGAAAAGCCTTGGCTTTGAAGTACCTCCTTGGTCATCATTTGTTGGTGAGTGCCTGAGCTACAGGACAGAATGGGGACAGACCTGGACCAGGAGGAGACCTAGACCTTGATTGCTTCTCGTCCAGCAGCAGATGTGAAGAGGTGGTTGTGTGGGAAAAGGGTGGTGCTGTGCTGGGGCTGAGCTGAGGGTTCCTTGATGGTGAGCAGGAGGGTGGATGCATGTCTCACCTCCAGGGTCCAAGGTGGCTGCTGGCCCTCCTGGCAGTGCAGGGAGTGCAGCAGAAATGAGTCAGTTCCTTTGATTCTGTGATTTTGGCTCCACTTCATGCCTCTCTTTGATGTCAGGGTTTGTTTGCTGTGAGGAAGAGGTGTTATAATGGGCTCTCTTCTAACTTGCACAGCTTTCCATAGCAGACCAGAAGGCAAGGCAAGATGAGGGTGAGAACAAAACCCAACTGAACCCCAAGGCCTGAGGTCCAAGCTGCAGGTGCTCCAGGCAGTGTGCTCTCAGAACCTGAAGGGAAATCAACCACATTCCTTCTCTAGGCAATAAAAAGCAACTTCAGGGCACAGCCAGCCCCTGTTCAAACCCCTTTTGACTTTGTGAGGTCAGTCAGCAGCTCCAGGAACTGGTCATGGCCCTGGTCTGACATTGCATTGCTGGTGAGGTCCCTGCAGCCCTGTGCAAGGTGGGGTTATGGATACTTGAGCAATGTGTGGTTGCCCAGGATCACAATGTCCGGGTGGGTTTGGAATCTCTCCAGAGATGGAGAATCCAGAAACAGCCTGGGCAGCCTGTTCATTTAGAAACTCATTAAAAAAAAAGAGTTTGATTTTTGCACATGGTTTGTCAGAGTTTGTATTTAGTGACTTCGTTTTATTCCGTTTCTGTGGACTTTGACATTCAAAGATGTTTGCAAAACCAGGACAAGTAAAGAAGGGAGGATCCTGAGAGAGTTAGGATGGGAACTCATGTTTCAGAGTTCCTGCTGGCTAGCTGCAGTTTTGGGCTTCTCACTCCAAGAAGGAGTGCTGGGGCATGTTGGGAGAAGGGCAAGAGAGCTGGTGAAGGGTCTTGAGTACAAGTGTTGTGAGGAGCAGCTGAGGGAACTGGGTTTGTTCAGCCTGGAGAAGAGGAGGCTGGAGGGAGACCCTCTGGATCTCTACAGCTCCCTGACAGGAGGTTGAAGCAAGGTGGGGGTTGGTTTCTTCTTCAAAGGAACAAGCAACAGAACAAGAGGAAATGACCTCAAGTTACCCCAGGGGAGGTTTAAGTTGGACATGAGGAACAATTTCTTCCCTTTGAACGTTGTCAAGCCCTGGCCCAGCCTGCCCAGGGCAGTGGTGGAGTCCCCTTCCCTGGAGGGGTCTCAAAGCTGTGGAGAGGTGGTGCTGAGGGACATGATTTGGTGGTGACCTGGCAGTGCTGGGTTCATGGTTGATCTGAAAGGTCTTTTCCATCATAAATGATTCGCTGATTTTGTGATTCTATGATTCTATTCCATGGAAAGCAGGAAAACTCTGAAATTAGAAGCAGAATTGGGAAAGAAAAGGCTGAACAAGATTATTGAGGGTTGGTTAGTCAGGGGAAGGAGCACAGGGAAGAGCTATTCTGTGCTTAGCTGCTCCTTACACCCTTCCAGCTCTGAGCACTGATGGATATGAGGCACTCACCTCACTTACTCTGGTCTGGTGCATTCCTGAGTTCACCCAAATGCTACACTACTCCCAGATCATGGCCATCCATCAGTCATGCAGCCAACAGGGAAGGCCAGGTGTGTTTCAACAGGGCTGCCAGGACTTGTGTTGAAGATTTTCCATGCACAGACAGAAGTCATTGTTACAGTGAAGGTGGAGTTCCCCTCCCTTAGAACATATATCTTGGATGGTGCAGCCTCCACTGGAGTTAGTCACACCAGCTCCTCTTGCCAGTGGATGGGAATACAGTGACTGCAGACTGGGGCTGGTGCATTACCCTCTGGGCAGGTGCTTAAACAAGGTGAGAATAGGTGGCTTGGAAGTGCCTCTTTTTCTTCACTGACAATGAAAATGTGTCTAGGGGTGAGTGATTCAATTCTGTGGTGGTGCCCAGGGGATGAAATGAAATCCCCAAATGAAAAGGGATCTCTGGACTCAAAATATATGGTGTTGAATCACAGAATCAGCCAGGTTGGAAAAGACCTTTGAGATCATCAAGTCCAAGCTATCTATCACCCAACACCATCTAATCAACTAAGCCATGGCACTGAGTGCCTCATCCAGTCTTAAACACTTCCAGGGAGGGTGACTCCACCACCTCCCCAGGCAGCCCATTCCAAAGGCAAATCACTCCTTCTGTGAAGAATTTCTAAGATCAAGCCTAATCTTCCCCTGACACAGCTTGAGGCTGTGCCCTCTCATTCCTTCCCTGGTTGCCTGGGAGAAGAGACCAACCCCCACCTGGCTATGACCTCCCTTCAGGTAGTTGCAGAGTGCAATCCACCTCAGCCTCCCAGTTTTCAACTTCTCTTTTAAACAACCAGATGAAAGCCTGTTGCTCTCATATCCTGCTTGATAAAGATACCTTTGTTCTGACCCTCCTGAGGGAGCATCATGGTACAGATGTGAGCAGCCATAGCCAGCTGTACCTACGCATTCTGCCAGCCTTAGCCAGATGGAGATGTTCTGATTCCTAGCAGGGAACTGGATGACCCTTATCAGGGTTGCACCTGGCTGCACAGAGAGCAATGTCTGAGGGTGAATTCCATCAGTCAGAAAGGAAAAGGACTCAAGTTCCTCAACAGTGGCCAGGAGATGAGTAGGGAAAGGAAGCCGAAGCTAACTTGACCGTTGAATACTCACAAGTCAGGAAAACAAAGGCAAGTTTGGCAGAGGGTGCCATGCTTCTGACAGGACACAGCTCTGCACCCACAGCTTTAGGAGTTCAAGCTCAAAAGGGAAGCTTTTTGTCCAGAGGCCAATGCTTTGTCTGTTCTCTTCTTCAC
Organism: Indicator indicator; assembly: GCF_027791375.1. Classification (NCBI taxonomy): domain Eukaryota; kingdom Metazoa; phylum Chordata; class Aves; order Piciformes; family Indicatoridae; genus Indicator; species Indicator indicator. The sequence continues at coordinate 2,120,651 of NC_072029.1, forward strand.
TACCTGCTTGAAAAAAGAAAGAAAAAAAGAGCCCCATTTGCTGCAATCCTTCCTTTCTCCTCTTGTTTTTCACTGCTCAGAGTGCTGCTAACTTAAACAAACTGCTTGGGTGTAGTGCTTTGTAGATGTTCTCACCTTAGATCCCTGGGTGGAAAGTGATTGTGAGTTATTTGTTTATTTATTTACTTTAAAATTATTTTTAGTTTTAGTTTTATTATTAATTTTTATGTTTATATTTTTTATTTTTATTTTAAATTTTATTTTTTAATTTAATATTAATTTATTTTTATTTTTGTTTTATCTATATATTTTTAGTTTTATTGTTTTTTTAACTTTTTATTTTATTTTAATATTATTTTTAGTTGTTTTTATTTTTATTTTTATTTTTATTTTTATCTTAATTTTATTTTTTCTATTTTTTATTGTTTTAGTTTTATTTTTAATTTTTTTTGTCTTTATTTTATTCTAATTTTTTTAGATTTTTATTTTTATATTATTTTATTTTTATTTTTATCTTTATTTTTTAGTTTTATTGTTATTTTTAAATGTTTATTTTATTTTAATATGATTTTATTTTTATTTTTATTATTTTTAATTTTATTTTTTATTTTTCTTTTTATCTTTATTTTATTTTTATTTCTATTTTTTATTGGTTTTATTTTAATTTTTGTCTTTATTTTATTTTATTTTTATTTTTATTGGGTTTATTTTTATTTTTGTCTTCATTTTATTCTTTATTTTTATATTATTTTATTTTTATATTATTTTATTTTTATTTTTATTCATATTTTTAGTGGTTTTCGTTTTTAAATTTTTATTTTGATGTTTTTTTAATTTTTATTTTGTTAATTTAAAAAAATATATATTTTTTAAATTTTATTTTTAATTTTTATTCCTATTTTTTGCTGTAGAAGAGCAGGAACCTGTGACCAACAGGATGCCAGTGATGACTTTCTATTTTATGCAGGACAGCTAGAGAATGAAAAGTTGATTAGTGACATCTCCATCCTGTTCCTACCTCCAGGCAGCCAAGCAACCCTGGTATCTCTTTACCTTCCTATATTTAGAGTAGGTAGGAGCACGGATGTTGTCCATCTGAGAAATGATACTCTGATGGTGACACTCCGTGTTTGCTTACCTCTCTGTTGATCTACCTGCCCACCTTCTCTTCCACTCCTTGAATCTCCCCCTGTGATTAATGATTTTCCATGGCTTCATTTTTAACTGCTTCATTGACTGTATCTCCTCTGCTAATGAGACAGGAGCAAGCAAGTTTGACCACGAGGTCAGGAGTCACAGCCTGGCTATGTCTCTCCTTTGGTTCCTATTTTGCTTGTGAACTTAAGCCCTTCTTGTTCTTCAAGTACTTTATTTGTCCAAAGCATCTGATATAGGGGGCTGGACTAGACGACCTTTAAAGGTCCCTTCCAACCCAAAGCATTCTGTGATGCTGTGATATCTTATGAAGGCTTCACCAAAGTCCAACATCACAGAAAAAAAAAAAAAATGAACAGACTGCTTTGCTTTCTCTGGGAGTGTGACAAGAGGACAAAAGAGGCTGTTTGAGGGTGCAAAGCTTTCTAGACTTGCACTGCTGGATGTAGTCTTCCTCATTTTGCCTGTGGTCTCCAGGGCTTGCTGTCTTATAGAATCGCAGAATCATTAAGATTGGAAAAGACCTTTAGGCTCATCAAGTCCAACCATCAACCCACCACCCCCACACCCACTAAACCATGTCACAAAACTCCATGTCTACACATTTTTTAAACACCTCCAGGCATGGTGACTCCAGCCTGTACCAATGCTTGACTGATCTTGCAGTCCTGAGCTGAATTGTGTCTGAACCTTGTCTAGGAGAGGACTGTGGACCAAAATAATTCCTGGTGGGTGATCTTGTTATCTAACTCTTTTATCAGCATTGCCATAGCTTGATTTTCAGAAGATGGGAACACAGTTTTGCATTGAAAACTGATTCCCCTGGAAGCCTCTTTTATGTTTCAAATAGAGGAGGCTAAGCCCCTGGCTAGCCCTGTGCTTACCCACCAGTGTTAGGCAGAAGCAAAACTACCTCAAAGAACTTTTTGTTTTCCAGCATAAAATCCTCCTTACTCATCACCAACAGGCAAATAAAAAGTTTTTCACTTAGTGTTGGAGACTCTGAACCTTGACACTTCTTGCATTCAAATGTTTAAAACATCTCCAGGCACTTTCCTCCTCTCTGTGTTCCTCTGCTGTCTCCCAGCCCTCTGGGAGCAAAGAGTCTCAAGTAACTCGAGTCTTTGCAGGCTGCTTTGCTCCCAGCTTGAGCAGCAGCCAGGACAGCTGGTTCCTAGCCTCTGTCCTTCCAGCAGGTGTTTACTTCTGCACAGTTCAAGCTGATTCACAGCCACAGTATCAACTCACCCCTTTCTTCTGGGATTGAACATGACCCTGGTCCACCCTTGGTGTTTATGTGAGGACAGATCACCATGTAATCATACAAACCCTTCTAAACAGTCTCTCCCCAGCTGTTCTGTATGTCTCCTTCAGATATTGAAATGCAGCTATAAGATCATTAAGTCCAACTACTGTCCAGCACTACCAGGACACCACTAAACCGTTGTGCCTCAGCACCACATCTTCATGGCTTTGAGGGTCCTCCTGGGATGGAGACTTCACCACTGCCCTGGGCAGCCTAGGCCAGGGTTTGTCAGTCCTTTTAGGGAAGAAATTTTACTAATGCCCAACTTAAACCCCCACCCTGGTGCAACTCAAGGCTATTTCCTCTTGTTCTATCACTTGTAACTTGGGAGAAGAGACCAACCCTCTTCATCCTTTGGAAGCTGAACATCTGGAATCATTTCAAGCCAATTCTATCCTACATAGAAATATGGGGGAAAGGAAGAGAAAAAGAGGATGGATCCGAAGAGGATGGATCCCTTTAATAGTTAGCTTTGTCCTAACCATTTCCTTCACTGAAAATCCTTGATATCAGACAGGTGGGAAATTAGAAGACAGAGAACAAATGAATGGAATTTGCTTTCATTGGATTCCACATAGCACAGCTCTCTAATTAGCAGAGATAGGAATTAAAGTCATCATTTGAGAAGATCATGTCATTGGGCTCTGCTGGAATTTTCTGCTTTATCTGGCATGTAATCTTATCCAGTGTGATTTTAGCAAGACATCAGGAATTAAAGAAGATAATGAGATTGTGCAGTCTAGACTAAACAAGCCAGAGACCATGGGCAGATGCAAGGGAGGGGAGGAGGGGTGAGGCTAGGGATCTGTAAACTCAATATTCCTCACATCAAAGTCCTCACAACCCAGGACACACACTTCAGTTCAGGTCCTGGAGATGCAGGTTTTATCTCTCTCCTGTAATGATTTATTCTGCCAAGGTTCTTTTCATAGATTCATAGAATTGTTTTGCTTGGAATTTGCTCAGAAAAGACCTCTGTTGTCATGGAGTCCAACCTAAGACCACCATGGCCATTAAACCATGTCCCAAAGGGCCATGTCCACAGCACCTCCAGGGATGGTGACTTTGGTAACTCATCTTGTTCCACAATGTTCAGCCACAGGGTTTAACTTTTCCTTTCTAGGCTGAATAAGCCAAATCCCCACAGGTTTTGTTTGGAAGGAGGTGGTCTCCAGAAGCAGGACAACAGCAGCTATCCTTTCCAGCTAGTTCCTTCTGTAACTCAGCTTTACTGAACCTGAGCTGGTCCGTTCTGTAAGTCATCTGCAGTCCCAATGTGATTCCAGACATATAGAAGTTTCAAAACCAGGACTGGCCATCGATTTTGAAGGGAAATTACTTTCCTGACAGCCACAGGGATCCTGAAGACCAATTCTTCTTCCTGGGACAAGACATTTGTGACAGGAAGTTCTGCCAGCAGCTGGCTTTATTCTAAGGAAAACTTGCATGTTGCAAGAATTAAGGAAGGGTCAAAATATCTGGTGATGGATTTATGGCTTCAACATCTCCACAACCCAGAGAGACAAGTAGCTGCAGCTCATCCACCCAAGAGAGGTGATCCCAAGGACACATTTTCCTGGTGGTCATCAAGGTCCAGGTTTTTCACAAGGTCATCTGAGAACTACTGGGTAGAGGTGAATAGCATGAGACTTTGGACTGACTTGTTTCATTTAATGTGACAACACAAGTATCCCTCTCTCTCTCATCTCTGTCTCTCTCTGTCCCTGTCTCTCTCTCTCTCTCTCTATCTCTATCTCTCTATCTCTACCTCTCTCTATCTATATCTCATTCATCTCTATTATCTCTATCATCTTTATCTCTCTATCATCTCTATCTCTATCACCTTTCTCTCATCTCTCTCTCTCTCTCTGTCTCTATCTCTATCATCTATCTCTATCATCCCTCTATCATCTTTATCTCTCTAGCTACCTCTATCTCTATCTACCTCTGTCATCTATCTTGCTCTCTCTCATCTATCATCTCTCTCTCCCTCCCTCTCTCTCTCTCATCTCTATCTCTAGCATCTCTATCTATCTCTATCTTTATCTCAAAATGTTTGGAGAGGGGTCCACCTGCAAGGCTACCTTCTGGCACTGCTCCAAACAACCTTGTGATGACTTCTGCCCAAGAATGGAAGCTGGAAGTGAGACCATGAGGGGCAGGAAGAGACTTTAGGTGATTGCTCAGAAGAGACCCTGGACCACATGTCTCAGCTCTTGTCATGATGGCACAGGACCAAAGAGGTGACCTGTCCTGCAGACAGTGGGCTAAAATCTGCTCAGGATTTTTTTTGCTCAGTAGCAAAACTCTTCTGTCCAGGTTCTCAGACCTTCATTCAGCTCACAGCAGATTTTAGCTCTAAGAAGAAAGAAAGAAAGAAAAAAAAGTCTTTTTTTTTTTTTTCTTAATAGTGAAGATTGCTTTCCTTTGGGTGATATCTTCAGGCCAAGAAAGGAAGGATAAGACCAAGCTTTGAGCTAGACCTCCCAAGGGTACTGAATGAAGGATGAGACATTAGTCCAAGCTTTGATTTAGACCTCCCAAAGGCCTTGGCCATACATTTCCTATCTGACCTTAAACAAGTCAGTTAATCTCCACACACTAATTTTTTCACAGCAGAACATTACTCTAAAATGATTTTCCTCTCCTCCCCTTCCTTGTTGTGTCTAATTTAGTTGGGGTGGGTGAAAAATATTCATCCCAGGCAAGCCAAAATATTTCACTAATTCCAGCTCCACTGCCAAATTGTTGTTTGCTCAGGAAGTTCTGAACCAACAGCTTGGAGGTTTGAAGGAATATTTTCAACACACTTCTGTCAAGGTTGATTTAATTTCAGTAGGTGTTCTCTCTATCAGAAGGGCTGGCTGCCATCTCCTCAGGACACTGCTAACCATCTCCAAACCAAATGGATATTTTGGAAGGGGTTGAAATGTTTCCAGGAGCTAACATATGGTGAAGGCTTCCACTAGTTCAAAGCTATTGTGTATCATTTGGATATTTCCTTCCATTTTATTCTGCAAATCATTGTAGAGATTAAAACAAAACAAAACAAAACCAAACCCAGGAATTTAAAGAGAGAAAAACAACAACAACAACAATAATAATAATAATAATATCATCTTCTGGGGTTTAATCTGGATTTTTCTTGCTTTAAATTGTGCTCCTGCTAGCAATCAAATGTATTTGTAGCCACCAAGATCTTTGCCCCCAGTCTATGAGCTTCATAGCACAGTGAAAGGCTTGCCAGGTGTCACCTGGCACTGCTGAAGAAGAGCCTGCAGAGGAAGTAGTGTAAGGAAAGTCTGAATCCATCAGCTGGCTGTTGAGAGATGGTGAGCACAGACATTCTGAGGAGAGGACATGGATCCTGCAGGATTTGAGGACAGATCTCAGATGTTTTAGATGACAAAATCACAGAATCCAGGCATAGGGGGGGTTGGAGGTCAGCCAGTCCAAGTGCAATGCTAGAGGAGTGTCACACACAGCAGCTTGCCCAGACTCACAATGTCCAGGTTGGTTTGGAATCTTTCCACAGAAGAAGACTCCACAACCTCCCTGCAGTCACAGAATCACAGAATCAATAAGGTTGGAAAAGACCTCAAGGATCATCAAAGTCCCACCTGTCACCCAAGACCTCAGGACCACTAAACCATGGCACCAAGTCTCACATCCAATCCCCTCTTGAACAGCCTGGGCCAGGCCTCCAGCACCCTCACACCAAGGAAGTTTCTCCTCATCTTCAGATGCAACCTCCTGGGTTCCAGTTTGTGCCTCATGCCCTTGCTGGTCACCACTGAAAAAAAACCTGACCCCATGATGTGTTGTCCTTCTAATTAGAAAAAAAAAAAAATCATTTTTTTTCATCAGATCAAATTTATTTTCCTATGTCACAAATCCCAGCGTTTGTTTTCTTTGCCAAGACAGTTGCTGAATGTAAATCACCACTCTGAAATCACCTCCTGTCACCAGGACAGAAGGCTGACCAGGTTTGGCTATCTACCTAATTTATTTGCAATTCATCATATTTATTGTGACTTTAATTCAGGGCTTTATGCCATGCAAGGCACAGAGAAATAGTTGTCTTTTTCAGGCTGATTATTTTCTGCTTAAAAATAGTATAATGAGGTCTTGGGTGACAGGTGGGACTTTGATGATCCTTGAGGTCTTTTCCAACCTTATTGATTCTGTGATTCTGTGTGATGCTGTAGAAGCTAATGTAAGAGGTAATACAAAAACAATATGGGATAATATAGAAATAATATGGGATAATATAGAAATAATAGAGAAATAATGTGAGATAATATAGAAATGGTAGGAGATAACATAGAAATGATAGGAGAGAATATAGAAATAATAGCAGATAACATAGAAATAATGTAGAAATAATAGCAGATAACAGAAATAATAGAGAATATAGAAATAGTAGGAGATAATATAGAAATAATAACAGATGAGAGATATAATAGGAGATAATATAGAAATAATAGGAGAGAATATAGAAATGATAGGAGATAACATAGAATTAATAGCAGATAACAGAAATAATAGGAGATAATATAGAAATAATAGGAGATAATCTAGAAATAATGTAAGATAACAGAAATGATAGGAGAGAATATAGAAATAATAGCAGATAACATAGAAATAATAGGAAATAATATAGAAATAATAGGAGATAATATAAAAAGAATGTAAGATAATATAGAAATAATAGGAGATAGCATAGAAATGATAGGAGATAATATAGAAATAATAGAGAATATAGAAATGATAGCAGATAACAGAAATAATAAGAGACAATATAGAAATAATAGGAGATAATATAGAAATTATAAGATATAACAGAAATAATAGGAGATAATATAGAAATAATAGGAGATAATATAGAAATAATGTGAGGTAATATAGAAAGAATGTGAGATAATATAGAAAGAATGTGAGAGAATGCTGAAATGATAGAAGGTAATATAGAAATAATATAGAAGTAATATGAAATACTATAAAATATAAAATAAGAGAAAATATAAGAGATAAGATAAAAATATATTGTGTGCAGTTTAATGTAATATAATGAACTATAATATAAAGTAAAATATAAGAAGAGCCAAGAGTTTTAGTTAAACTATGAGTATTACTCTTTCACTGCTATTAGCTGATTATTCATTCATTTATTTCCCAGGCAGATCACCTTTGAAAGAAGGACTTAAGTTTTGTTTTCCTGAGGGTGACAAGATGAGAACAGCACCATCTGGAAAAAAAAAAAAAAAACAACTTTTCCCAACTCAACCAAAACTCCTCTCTCAGGGTTTCAGAAGTGCAGAGCTGCCCCAGATTTCATGGAATAATATTTGTGCTTCTTGTCCAGGCAGGTGGGAAGCAATATATCTTTGGGGATAAGCTTGCCTTCAGCTATCATCACATGGAGCATTAGTCGCCTTAAATCATGTATAATTTGGCAGAAGCTATTGATGTGTGTCAGCAAGCAATTCATTCTGCTTCAGCATTGCCTGACGAGGAGAGATGCTTTCCTGGAGCAAAAAAACCTCCACTGCTTCATGAGAGCTAGAGGTTACCAACCCCTCAGAGCTGGTTGAGAGCAACACATTTGGAAAATGAAGCAGACAAACTTATCTCTAGGATCATAGAATGGGTTGGGTTGGAAGGCACCTCAAAGATCATCTAGTTCCAACCCCTCTGCCATGGGCAAGGACACCTCCCTCTAGCCCAGGTTCTTCAAGGCCCTAATTGCTCCTCAAGGCTCCTGATTGCTCCTTTTTAAGAGAATTTCTCTTGCAGGCCAGTGGAAATTCGACACAAAGTTGAATCTTGGCTCTGTTGTTGCAGTAGTCTTGGGATTCCTCTTTATGAGCTGCCTGTTTACCTCACTCAGGATTAAATTCCTTATCCTTCTGTATTGTTTCTCCTCCAGTACTTGAACTGATTCTTTCCTATAAGTTCTTTCTTTTTTTCTTGTTTTTGTTTGTTTTGTCTTGTTTTCTTCTTCTGCTTGGCTCTCTATCTCTTCTGTTGATCAGCCAGTGGAGAGGTCCTTTACAGGATCACAGGATGTTAGGAGTTGGAAAGGACCTCTGCAGATCTTCAAGTCCAACCCCTTTATGTTAAAAATATTCCTGCTTGCAGTTCTTGTGCTTTACAAGAGTTCTGAACAAAGAAGTGAGGGCCACAGAAATAATTTATTCACTTAGAGCCTAATTTGCTCAGTCCATGAAAGGAGACTGACAGCTGACCTGATTTTAACACCTAGGCACCTTTAGAGGTATCCAGGGTTGGCCAACCATGTGTGGATGAAGGATTTGGCAGGATTCAGTTGCTTATGCACAGGTATCTCATGTCATTTTAGGTGCTGAGAGGTGTTCTACCTGCTTGAGGAAGGCATTCATAGGTTGAATCTTCTGTGCCAGAGCTGCAAGCTCTTGTGGGTGTCTGTGATACTCAGGGGTTCCTCATCTGGCATTCCAGAGCACTGAACCATGCTACCCAAAGACACTGTGGAGTTTCCTTCTCTAAAGGCATTCAAAAGCAGCCTGGACATCTTCCTGTGTGATTTACTCTAGGTGATCCTGCTCTAGCAGAGGGATTGAACTAGGTGATCTTCAGGCATCTCTTCCAACCCTCACCATTAGAGAGTGATTTGAATATAAAACTCATAGTTCTGGCCTAATCCTTCTCCTTTAGATGAGAAGAGATGCTTTCTAACCTCCACTAGTTATATTGTTTAGGGACTTTGACTCATCTACAGCTTTTCCCACCTGAGATGCTCTAAAATAATCCTGCTGCATCTTCACCAGGTTGTGGGTCTCCTGTGAATCACACATTAAAGGCAGGGCTTTGCAAATGCCTTGGCTGTGTTGGGTTCCCTCAAACAGGACAAAGCATCTGTGTTTAGACAATAAATCACATCTGTAGCCCATGCAGGAGACTGAGCCTGGCAAGCTGTTCACCTCACCTACATGTGGCTCACTCCCCTCTGGAGCAGCATCTGGGAACCAGGCAAGATACCTCACAGTGACTGAAGTAAAACTAGACACCTCTGTTTATTTTCCTACAGTTACAGGAAGCTGTGGGGTTGGAACAGTGGCTTCAGTGGCTTTTAATGAAGGGAATGCTGCAAAACCTCCCCTGAGTGAAATACATGGAGGCTGCTTATTAGGGTTTTGCAGGAAAGGACATTCCCCCCCACAAACCCCCCCACTGCCCCCCCCCAAAAAAAAAAAAAAAAATCAAGAATCAAAAAATTCCAAGTGTGGGAATAAATTCCTGGGATGTGGGGAAGCTGTAGCAGTTTACACCTATAGGTGGTCTTAATTTCAGCTCACTTAGGTGGCATTAGATCATTTTGCCTCTCTCAGGTCACCAGGTTTCACCTGGTCACCCTTTAAGAAGCCCAAAGAGTTTTGCTGGGCTGAAGGATTTCAGTCCTCAAATAAAGCCACATTTCATGGCAGCTACAGGAAAGTTCAGGTTGCTACAGGGAACTGGTAGGTGAATTATGCACACCTATGGCAGCATGTAAAATATGACTTTATATCCCTCTGACATACCAGAGGAAGATGAAATGCTCTTGTGGTCAAGAGAGCCAATGGGATCCTGGGATGCATCAAGAAAGGTGTCCAGCAGGGAAGTTCTTCTACCTCTCTACTCTGCCCTGCTGAGACCACACCTGCAATACTGTGTCCAGTTTTGGGCTCTCCAGTTCAAAACAGACAGAGACCTGCTGGAGAGAGTCCAACAGAGAGTCAGGAGGATGCTTAGGGGACTTGAGCATCTCCCCTGTGAAGAGAGACTGAGAGCCCTGGGGATGTTTAGTGTGGAGAAGACTGAGAGGGGATCTGATCAATGTCTATCAATAGCTGAGGGGTGGGTGTCAGGAGGAGGGGGCCAGGCTCTTTTGGGTGGTGCACAGTGATAAGACAAGGAACAAGGGGTTCAAACTTGAACAGAGAAGATTTCACCTCAACATGAGGAGAAACTTCTTTCCAGTGAGGGTGACAGAGCCCTGGAACAGGCTGCCCAGGGGGGTTGTGGAGTCTCCTTCTCTGGAGACTTTCCAAACCCACCTGGATGCATTCCTGTGCAGACTACCCTAAGTGCTGCTGCTCTGGCAGGGGGTTGGACCTGATGATCTCTGGAGGTCCCTTCCAACCTCTGATACGCTGTGAGACTGTGAAATCAGTCTGACAAAGAGGAAAATAATTTCCAGACCAAGATATGTAGGTATGGTTCTGAGCACCAGGGCATGGCAAAGCCAAAGCTATGTCTGCTTCCAGCCTTTGTGAAGTTTGGTGCTTCACTGAAAGGAAGAAAAGGAAACCCAAGTTTGAGCTCTTGCTCTTCTCACTCCATCATCCAAATCTTCTGTTTCCAGTTGCTCAACAAGAAAACCAATGAAAGCCAATCAAAATGATGTGAAAAAATATATCATGGGCTTTAAATTCTCACTCTATCCATTTTCTTTATCTGTCCACTACATCTCTTCCTTCTTTACTAATGATGGAAAACTGTGGAAGTTAATTTTAATCTCTCAAAAAGAACATTACCTGGGGGTTCTGAAGTTGACAGCAAGCTGAGCTGCTCTGGAGGAGAACTGACTTAAAGATCTGCATTTCTCCTACTAAGTCACCACCAGGAGGAGCAAATCTCTCCAACTGTAGAAGGAGCCAAAGGATAGGAGTGGAGCATATCAATCCCTGTCTTCTAGAAGCAGGTGGGAGAAACCTGTGTTGTGATTCAAAAGTGAGTTGCTGCAGTTCCCATGATGCTGAGCTGAACTCAACAACCCCTGGTGAGAAAGACTTGGCTTGATGCAAACCTGTGATATTTCTTGGAGAACTGGCCCCTTTTCCAGTGGGACCTTCAGGTGCCAAAAGGCCACATGACTTCCTGCAAAAGATGAAGGCATAACACCCCAAACTCATCTTCTCCCCAAAGGCTGAGGAGAAAAGAGGTGGATTTGATCTCATCTAACCAAGCACCTCAAACTTAGGCATCTCCTCTGAGCAAATCATCAAGACTCCCTCTGCAATCAATGGACAGTGATGGATACTTCCAGGTCATGAGTCACCCTCTCCTGGCAGAGGTGTCCCAAATAGCTGGAAGGAGATGCCTCTGTCTCACTTCATTGACTCTTAAGGAAACCTAGATGACTGCTTTGGAGCACAGGCACACATTTCTGGTGGTTAAAGTTACCCAGGATAAATCCAGCTCTCACTTCAAAGCTTTCACTAAATTTGTCTTTCTTTTCATCACATCAGAGAAGCAATTAGGAACTTCTCCACAAAATGTGGCTCACCAAGCACATAGCTGTTATTCAACTGTGTCTCCTGACAAGAGACAAACAAGCAAGGAATGAAGTGGAGAACCTCTGTAGCTCTGGGGATGTTTGAAGACCTATCAAGCTGCAAAGGTTGTTGTTTTGGTTTGCTTTGTCTTTGTGTTTGTTTTTGTTTTCTGAAGAATTGTGTCACATAGTTGGGGTGCTGGTTGACAGCTGGATGAAAATGAGCCAGCAGTGTGCTCAGCTGGCCAAGAAGAAGGCCAACAGCATCCTGGACTGGATCAGCAATAACGTGGCCAACAGGAGGAGAGAAGAGGCAATGCTGAGGCCAGACCTTGAAACTTGTGTTCAGTTTTGGGCCCCTTGCTACAGGAAAGCCATGGAGGTGCTGTGCTGGAGTGGGTCCAGAGAAGGGCAACAATGCACAAGCCTTGTGAAGAGCAACTCAGGGAACTGGGATTGTTTAGTCTGGAGAAGAGAGAGCTGAGGGGAGACCTCACTGCTCTCTACAACTCCCTTAAAGAAGGTTGGAGCCAGGTGGTCTCTTCTCCCAGGGAACAAGTGACAGAACAAGAAGAAATGAGCCCAAGGGGAGGTTTAAATTGGCCAGTGGGGAAAATGTGTTCCCTGAAAGAGTGGCCAAGCATCAGAACAAGCTACTTAGGGAAGTGGTGGCATCACTGTCCCTGGAAGCGTACAAAACCCCTGGAGATGTGGTACTCAGGGACATGGTTTAGTGATGAACTGGGTTGACCAGTGGGCTCAATGAACTTAAAGGCCTTTTCCACTCTGAATGATTCCATCAGTCTGTTCTATGACTCCTTTCTTCTGAGGGTCTCATCATGGTGAATCTCAAGTGGCCCACCGTTGAGGTTGAATCTTGAGGATTGCATTTAACGACTACGCCATGAAAATCCTCGATCAGGCATAAAATCAGACAGCTAAAAGAAGGCAAACAAAACCCCAAACCCAGAAGCCCAACCCTTCTCTACATTACCCACAACTCACTGCAAAATATATTTGCATACTCTCCTACCTGAACTGCAATTTCTCCTTCCACCCACTAGATGGGAGCAAACATTAATGGATCTGCTGGTGCCAGTTGTGCACAGGAGATTTCATGGCTGAACACCAACGTGTGTGGTCCTGGGTCTCTGACTTACCTTTTTTTTTTTTTTTTGGTTTGGTGTTTTTTTGTTGTTGGGTTTTTTTTTTTTTTCAGTGCTGCTTAATGAAGGAAATGCAAAACTTGGAGCAAATCGGTTTTTTGGCCATCATAAAAGGTGTGGATTGGCAAAGGACCGAGGGATCACCTCATACAGAAAGGGGAGGAGTGGAAAACTGCAGTATCTTTGCCTATAGACTAAATCAGATCTATAGAGAAGCAAATCACAGAATTGTTTTGGTTGGGAAAGACCTCTAAAGCCATCAGGTCCAACCTTCAGCCTAAGGCCATCATGGCCATTAAACCATGTCCCAAAGTGCCATGGCCACACCTTGCTTGAACACCTCCAGGGCAACCTATTCCAATGCCTGACCACAAATGTGTTTGTTTCAGAGGTGGTTTCTTTTTAAGCCTTGCCTAAACAGCTATTTTTTTTTTTGTTGCTTTGTTTTGTTTCGTTTTGAATCTGCAGTGAAAATATTTGGGATTTGGACCTCGAGCTGATCACTCACCAACCCTTTCTGACCAGGAGTAAAACCACAAGTCATGGAAGGGCTGTGCCATCAAAAAGAAACCATTCCTAGGGTTTTATTGGCTACATAATGCAGCAGCTTTCCAAGAACTGGTCATTAAGTGAAATCCATTTTCTGGTTCAGCAGGGAGAAAGAGGAATCTTGCTAGTCACTATTTACTGGAAATTGTGGGTAGATGAATGTGTCAACCTTGCAGCTCCTGAGCCACTGGGGCTTGCAAGAAATCCAAGCAGAGCTTCCTTCTGGGCCATGTATCATGTGGTGGATAATGAGGTGATCCTTGCTTGCATAAGGGCTTCTTCATAACCCAAATGCCCAACATGGGGAGGGAGTTGATGGGCAGAGGCAGCTGAAAACCTAGCTGAGATGTTTTCCTGGAATCCAGCTCCTCAGTCGACCCAGCCTCATCCTTTAGTGGAGCAGATCCCAGTGAATCTTTAGTGTTTGTCACTGTGATCAGCATTTCCAAGTCTCTCTTCTTCAGAAGTAAATAACATGGTTTGACTCTCCTGGCCTCAGACTTTCCAAGTGCCTGGCAGAGCACTAGTAAATCCCTGTGGAAGCTCTGTATTTCTCCTGAGGGTGGTAAGGTATGAAGGCATGACCAAGTTTACAGAAGCACACAATGGCAGAGGTTGGAAAGGACCTCTGGAGATCATCCAGTCTAACCTCCCTGCTAAAGCAGGGGCACCTACAGAAGATTGCCAAGGATCACAATGTGTAGGTGGGTTTGGAATCTCTCCAGAGAAGGAGACTCCACAACCTCTCTGGGCAGCCTAGGACAAGGCTCCAGCACCCTCAGAGGAAAGATTTTTCTGATGTCTACATGGAACCTTCTGGATTGCACTTTGTGCCCCTTGTCCTGTCACTGGGTAGCCAGTGGGTCTGTATGGTGTGCAGTTGCACTGAGCTCTGCAGGTGCATCTTGTTTCTAATTTTTAGGATTTAATGGCAAATTTTCATGATTTCAGGAAGTGTTCAGTCCTTGGACTCAGAGAATCACAGAGTCCTCTTGCTTGGAAGAGACCTTTGAGATCATTGAGTCCAAACATTAACTGAGCACTGCCAGGTCACCACTAAACCATCTTGCTCAGTACAACATCTACACTGCTTCAAGATCCCTCCAGGGATAAGGACTCCAGCACTGCCTGAGCCAGGCCTTGACAACCCTTCTGTGGAAGAAATATATCCTAGTATCCAAACAATTCGTATAACAATGAGGCACTTTTTATCCTTCAGGAATAAAGTCCTTTGACCTCATGGTGTGCAGTAAAGGCAGCTGAGGTGATTTCAGTGCAGCAAGAAGCAGATCTGTCAGGGACATAATCTGCTGGTGGATGGTAAGCACTCAACATTCACAGCATCCAACATCAAATATTGTTCAGGTGACGTGAGAGCATCTCTCCATCCCCATAGCTCTCTTCTCTTATGTCAGCCCCAAAGAAGTCCTGAAAGCAGAGTGAGTTGGAAGGTTTAGTATTACCAACCTTATTTTATAGTTTTCCTGCAGATGTGGTGCTGAGGAACACAGTTTAGTGGTGACCTGACAGTGCTGGGTTAAGGGTTGGACTTGATGATCACAGAATGGTAAAGGGTTGGAAGGGACTCCTGGAGACCATCTAGTCCAAACCCCCTGATATGATGATCTCAAAGATCTCTTCCAACCTAAACAATTCTATGCTTCTGTGATTCCATACTGAAAACCTCAACACTGCTCCTTGCCAGTGACACTGATTTCCAGCCACATCATCATAAAACCAGACTAAAACAAATAAATAAGTAACAAATATCCAAAGCCTAAGCTCTCCAAAACCAAGGAGAAAACCTCCCACACATCTTTGGTGCAGATGTTCCTCACTTTAATGAGGAGAGCAACACAAAAGGCACTAGACATAAACCAAAGCAACAAGACCACTTCTTTTTTAATTAAAGCTGCAGAAGCTCCAGAGCAGCTTTGCCCAGGGCATGGAATTGACAGTGGAGAGTGGTCATTAGTCAGAGAAGCACAGCAGGAAGCACACAGACCCCTAAGTGAGAGAGCTTTAGCTTGTCACTGCAAAAGCCAATTTATTACAGCGAAGGAAGCTTGGCTAGGCTCTCTAAAACTCTGCTATCTGCCTGAAGAAGCCCCCAGTGCCTTCTCCAGCAGTAACCTTGTCATGTGCATTGACAGAGGCCAGAGCAGCTCTGCAGGACTCTCAGGAGGTTACAGGGTCTCTGTGCTGCTCCTTTAATTAACCTTCAGATAGCTTGGGAGAATTTCCTGCTGTAGTTCATGGTGGGACAGGGCAAAGGCCTCTAAAGCAGCCCCGTGAAGAGGAGGAGATGTTTATGCAAAGAGCTGACCCCCACAATCACTCTGTTGACTTCAGTACTTGGGCTGGGAGTCCAAAAGAAGCTCAGCCATGCCCATGGCTGTTTATAAGTGAGATTGAGGGGGAGAGGGTGGAAGAAACAATGTTGTGAGTGTGGAAATGAGGATGTGGTAGAGATTTTGGGTTTCTCTTGATGCTTGCTTCAAAAGCGACAGGAATGGTTGAGCATGTGTTTTGTGAGGGGATGCAGAATTCCTGTTTGTTCCACCACGAGGCAAAACTTCTTTCCTGTGAGGGTGATGGAGCACTGGATGAGGCTGCCCAGAGAGGCTGTAGAGTTTCCTTCTCTGGAGGCTTTCACAGCCTGCCTGGGTGCACTCCTGTGTTGCCCACCTGAGGTGACCCAGCTCTGGCTGGGAGCCTGGACGAGATGATCTCCAGAGGTCCCTTTCAACCCCCAGCATTCTGCAATTCTGTGATCATCCCCTTCCATCCTGCACCCTCCTCAGCTGCCCCCCAGAGTATCCTCACATCCTTCGAAGCTGTTGTCCTATTCCTATTGCTGCCAAAGTGGAATAACCTCTCGGTGGGGTTTTGCATGCAACCTCCACGCTTCAGAAGAGCCCTGCAGCAACTTGG
Source organism: Indicator indicator (assembly GCF_027791375.1). Lineage (NCBI taxonomy): Eukaryota > Metazoa > Chordata > Aves > Piciformes > Indicatoridae > Indicator > Indicator indicator. The sequence continues at coordinate 2,137,059 of NC_072029.1, forward strand.
TGTGATTCGGGAGGCTGCAGAAACTCCAGAATGACTGCAAGGTCAAAGAGGATCAAACTGAAGCTGAAAGGCTTTAATTTGTTTCTTTCTGTGTTGAAGCCAAGGCTCACATCGGCTCAGAGGAGTCCAGGGTGAGCCTTTCACTAGACTGTCAGTGCTAAGGTGTTGTGGTGCTCGGTGTTGCTGAAGGAAATGAAATGGCATCTGCCTCACTGAGCTCAGAGTTGAGGGAGGACAGACACAGAAGTGTGGCAGAATCCCCAAACTAAAGAATCACAGAGTGGTGGGGGTTGGGAGGGACCTCTGGAGGTCATCTAGTCTAGAGCAGGATCACCTAAAGCAAACGAGCTGGCCCAGCACCCTGTCAAGTTGAGTCTTAAAACTGTCCAGTGTGGGAGAATCCACTGCTTCTCTTGGAAGATGATTCCAAGCTCTAACTCTTCCCAGGGTGAAACATTTTCTTTTGGATTCCAGTTGGAGTCTCCCCAGAAGTAACTTGTACCCAGTAGCCCTCACCTCTTCCATAGGACTCCTTGTAAGAAGGGAGTCTCCTTGGTACCTTTTATGTGCTGGTACTGCTACATCTTCTTGGTGACCATGCCGACAGGAATGGAAACACTGAAGCACCAGCAGGCAAACCAGGAGCTTTGGTCTGCTGGACATGCTGTGAGCATGGGGGGAGGTGTGTAGATGTGCAGTGCAGTTGTCTGTCCATCTCTGTGTCCCTTCTTGTGGATGCCCTCTCCTTGGAGGTGTCCAAGGCCAGGTTGGACAGGGCATAGAGAACCCTGCTGTGGTGGCAGGTGTCCCTCTCCATGGCAGGGGGGCTGGAACTAGATGATCTTTAAGTTTCCTTCCAACCCAAACCATTCCATGATTCTCTAAGTCTTGTTTTGTGTGGACTTGGCCTAGCTCCACTGACTTCATGTACATAACAAGCTCTGCAGATCTGGTCCCTGACAATATTATTCCCAGCTTTCATCACCATGTGCAACCTGTGTGGTCCAACTGCAGCATATAAAGATACCTTGAGGGGATACTAACAGTGTGCTGGTATCAGAATGCTGAACAGTTCTACACAAATTCTCAGGCCACCTCCCTGTGATCCTAAGGTGAAAAATCAAGGATAAGACATTGAGAGGACCACTGTGTTTTGCTAAAGCAAGAGCTGGACTGTGCCACCTAAAAATGCCACCTCATTAGTTCTTTCATTTGAAAAGCTCAGATCCCATTTTCGTGTCCTTGGGTTTATATCAACACACAGTTGAATCTGGAATTCCCCAGCTCCATTTTAAAGGCTTGCTTTGCCTCTATAAACCCACAGCTGCTCTGGCTGGAAGTTCTCTGGCCTTGGCCTGGGCTTCAATTACCATCTTGCCACCTATATAGTCTGAACTTGCAAAGCTTTGAGGCTGTTGCTGCTGGGGCTGTTTGTTTTCATGGAACATCCCAGGATTCTCCTAACTCTTTTCCTTTTTCATCATAAAAAAATCCCCCAACATGACCCTCCCAATGATCTGACATGCTCCTAATCCCTTTTTGGGATTGTCTGGGCTGGTGCTGTCTTGTTAACAAACCCAGAGCTTCCTCTCCCAGGCCCTGAAGTTTCTGACAGCAGCAATCATAATTTCCAACTGATTTCAAGCTCCAGTTGACAGCCAGCTGCTGGTTTAGGTTGCCAGTAAATCCTGACAGTCAGAAGGAGACAAACAATTTGCTTGTGCAGAGAACTTCTAGTGACAAAGAGATGGATCATGGCCCAACAACTTGCAGTTGTTTCCTCCTGTAACAAAGGCAGTGGGTGCTGCTATCAGAAAGAGTGAAGTTCTCCCAAATTCTTTGGTGTCCTAGGACAATCAGCCAAAAGCAGTGAGGCTTGACCAAAGCCCAGCAATGACTCAGAGGGAGGAAGGAAGGGAATGCAATCAGCCTCAGTGCATGTTTGTAAGAATGGAGTGGTCTTCACCACACCTAACACAGAACTCCATAGTTCAACAGGTCAAAAAGTGTAGAGTCTTACACCTGAGGAGGAAGAACCCCCTGCACCTGCACAGGTGAGATGGTGATTTGCTGGAATACAGCTCCATGGAGGAAGACCTGGGAGGGCTGGTGGACAAGTCCACTCTGAGCCACCAGTGTGCTCTTGTGCACAATGGCATCCTAGGGTGCAGTAAGAAGAGTGAGGCCAGGAGGTCGAGGGAGGTTCTCCTCTCCTTCTACTGCCTCTGGAGTACTGGATCCAGTTCTAAGCTTCCCAGTTCAAGAGAGACAGGGAACTACTGGGCAGAGTGCAGCAGGGGATACAAAGCTGCTGAAGGGCCTGGAACATCCATCTCTGTGAGGAGGAAAGGCTGAGAGCCATGGGGCTGTAGAGCCTGGGGAAGAGCAGTATCAGAGAGAATCCTCTCAATGCTCAGCAAGAGCTAAAGAGTGGGGGGCAAGAGGATAGAACCAGACTCTTTTGAGTGGTTCCTAGCAACAGGACAAGGGCACAACAAGGAGAAACCAAAACCCAGGAGGTTCCATCTGAACAGGAGAAGAAAATTCTTTGTTGTGAGGGTGTTAGAGCCCTGGGCCAGGCTATTCTAAGTTGTTGGGGAATCTCCTTCTCTGGAGAGATTCCAAACTAGCTGGACATTGTGATCTGAGCAACCTGTGGTGTGTGACCCTGCTTTACCTGGACTGTTAGCCTGGGTGATCTCCAGAGGCCCCTTCCATCCCCCCATGCTGGGATTCTCTGATAAGAGGCATACTTCAGAAGGTGGGCTGGGAGACAGACTTGGGAAGGAGATGATAGGTGCAGGGAGATGAGGTCTGGCCAGACAGTCAGTGAATGAAGCAAGAGTTAACCACCCAACCTGTCCCTGGTTCAACATTTAGTGTGGTTCTGTCCCTCCTCTTAGCTTGCTGCCCTCCACACTGCAAGCTCCAATCTGTATCTTCATTATCAGCCTCTGGTGATGACAGTTTGCCCAGCAATGTTTTCCACTGTGTAGTCTGAGGTCTATCAGAGGTGCTGCTTCCCTTCTCCAGGGCTCATATCTTCCTGCCTTTACTCAGAATCCCTCCATGAGAGCAAGGACAAGGCAGGAAGGCTTTCAGCTTGGTTTGGAAAACAAAACACAAGCGACCTGAAAAACAAACCCACCCATTTTTATGAGCCTGTTGTTTGGCAGGTATTGCCAAAAAAATATCCAAGGAGAATTTGGATGCTGTGATTAGAAATGTAATCATCATAAGAGAGAATGGATAGTTATGTGTACACTCATGTGTAAACCAATCCAGATCCTAGCCAGAAATAATTGGGATATGATGATTTTTGTTTTTTCCTTGAAGAAAAACTATGCTAACAGGAAAATCTGCCTGTGGTTTCCATTCCTCCCTGGAACTGGACTGCTTGGAGAGATCCACTGGCTGGATGTTGATGGCTGCAGCTCAGTCCCACCTTGCTCCACCTGCCAAGAGCTGACTCCATGCCTCTGTGCTTCACTCACCATAGCATCTTGATGACCTTGCTCATACGTACAGTGAGTCAATCCCCCTCCCTGCTCTGCATGAGGTGTGAGTGATGCCATGGGGCTGCAGGGGAACACACAACATCGTGGAGAGCTTAGTCCTTAGCAACTGGAGTATCATTCCTAACAGAGGAAATAAAAGCAAAATCAAAGGAAAGCAAAACCACACTTCTGCCTTTCTGCTCTTTGCAGCCCTAGGAGTTTGAAGCATGTTTGGGTTCCTAAAGCAACTGAAGTATTGTTTCCCATGGCTTTTACCCTCAAGAGACAGATTTGCCTTAGGCTGGGATATTCTCAAAGAGAAAAAAATGCCACAACCTTCCACAGAAGTGCTCAGTGACCTCCAGAAAACAGAGCAAAGGAGATGAAATGGTGTCCATGGTGTTTGGCTTGCAGTTAGAGAACAGTGCTACAAAGCCTATGTGTACCAAGGTCTTCAGATGTAAACCTTCATTAAATATTTGCAAGGCTGTGGCCTTCATCTGATTTCAAGGCACAGCATGGGCAGCATGGTCTAGTTGGAGATGTCCCTGTTCACTGCAGCTGAGATGGACAAGGTGCCCTTCGAGGGTCCCTTCCAACCCAATGCATTCTGTGATTCTGAATGAGTATGTGACAGAGAGAAGCTTTTGAGAGTCCTGGGAAGGGAAAAGCAATCATTATTGCTCTTGCTGTAGAGGTAGGCCTCCTAGATACCTCACCAGGGGTGCTCTTAGTAAGAAACATTCCAAATCTACTTCTGCCTTACTCCTTGATGTGGACCAAGGTGTTCCTGGTGGGAGATAGAGTCTGTTTTCTGCTACTGAGGCCTCTTCTAGCTTGGATGGATTTGCTGCTGTCTTGTAGACCCTTCCATAGAAGGTGAAATATCACTGAATGCCTCAAACAGCAGAAGTCTCCATACCCTATGAGAGGATGAGCAGGAACCACAGTAAGTGTACATCAAAGTAGGTGAAACAAGAGTTGGAGTCACTCCTGCTGTGTATGTCAGCATGGCCAGAGCAAACCCAGCTTCTCTTTGGGGATAAAGCTTTACAACTCCCTTCCAACAAAGAGGGTAGGTGATCATCTGAGGAATTATGCAGAGCTTCATTGGAGAGAACAGCACAGCTGAGCTGTACTAAGGCTCAGCTCTCCAAGTTCCCAGTTGTGGTAAACTGACACTGCTCAACTAATGCTTGGAGCTGCCCAATCATCCAAGAGGTTGATTTGTCTCTGGATCAGGGCTATCTTTGCACTCTTATTAACTTTAGATCCCCATCATCACAAGACCCTAAAGTGATAAACCCCAAGCTCTACCCCAGCCCGCTCTAACACCATCCTTCCTTTGTGGTCATGAGGTCATTGCCTTCTTGCTGATCTCCCCCAGCTGTTTCTGCTGTGCCCTTGACCACTGCCTCTGGCTGCTGTAGTGCATGCCCAGACATTTATTTACTCTTTGCTTCCTCCCATGATCATATCTGAGGCCCCTGTTCCCCTGCTCTCCTCCCACCACCACCCCCTGTGAAGCCCAACCATCTGCTGGCTGTGTTGACAGATCTGCCTTCACGCATGGCATCAGCTCTTCAGGTTGACTAGCAGCTTTCAGCTGGAAAAACTGGTGTCTCAGTGAAGCAGTGCTGTTCCTTGGCATCTTCCCTGCCTGTGACACAAAGAAGAACCTGTAGCATTAAACAAACACACTACCCATGGCTGTTTTCATAGCTCGTTCTCTTTCCAGCCCCGTGGCTGACCATTGCTTCAGAGAGTTACGTGGCGCCCTGAGCCCTTAGGTGCAAGTGTTGAATGCTTTCGGGGTTCACCATTACAAATACTCAGAGCTCCAGAGAGCCAAGGTCTGCTGGATAGATTTATGAGGTAAAGACAAGAAAATGTTTCAGCAGAAATGGCAGATTGACTGTGTCCTCACTCTGAGCTGAAATGTAAGCGTCTGAGTGGCTTCAGGCACACCAAGCCTCTTGACCTGGGTGTTGGCTGTCAGCCCAGATACAGCTTGGGCTCAGAGGCTGCATCTACAGTATACAGGACTGTTTGTACAACACCCCCAAGGGACTTATTAAGGTCACATTCCTTGATCCACCAACAGACTAACCTCTGTAGGGCCCTCTGAGAAGTCTGAAGGTCACTCGAGCTGCTGTGCTAGACTTTTTATGTGCACCTACAGAAAACAGCCCTGAGGAGTGCCATCACAGGTCATCTGGGGGACAGGCAACCCAGAGTGACTCTCTCCATTCACCATCCTGAATCTGCCAAGTCCAGTGTTCTCCTAACCCTCCCTGAGGTATCCATCAGACCATGGGCTGAGCTGCAATATTTCCCCACATGATTTTGTATGAACCAGTGGGTGGAAGGGTCTCATCACCCATGGAGGTGAAGATGGGAAGATCATAGAATCAGTCAGGGTTGGAAGGGACCACAAGGATCAGCCAGTTCCAACCCCCCTGCCATGGGCAGGGACACCTCACACTACATCAGGCTGGCCACAGCCTCATCCAGCCTGGCTGCAAACACCTCCAGGGATGGGGCCTCAACCACCTCCCTGGACAACCCATTCCAGGAAGATAATACCTCTGGATCAAGAAGATGTTCAGCACATTCACACAGTTAGAGAACTTTTTATATTCCTGAGCAGAAGATGTCAGGTTTCTTACTGAGACACAGAGCAGAAAAAATGGAGACAATGGCCATCAATTAAAACAATGAAGGTTGTAGCTCACTGCAAGGAGAAAAAAGCCAACTACAGTAGGAGAATAATTAAACACTAAAAGAAGTTGCTTACAGTGGTGTTGAAATCTCCATCCTCAGATGTTTTGAGGACCTGATTGGACAAAGCCCTCAACAGTTGGCTCTCATTTTGGTGTTGACTCTGATCTGAGCAGGAGCTTGGACCACACACCTTACTGAGGGACTTTCCAATGGTCCTGCTTGGTGAGATTGCCCCAGGGGCTGTGATCCAGCCCCAGTGTACTAAGCAATCTGTTCTATCTGAAGATGTCCTTGCTAGCTGCAGAGGGGCTTGACTAGATATGACCTTTAAATGTCTCTTTCAGCCCAATCTCTACCACATTTTAGAGGTGTGGCTTTGGTTTGGTTTGATTCAGTTCGGTTTGGTCTGGGTTTGGATTCTTCTGCTTTGTTTGTTCTTTGCTTGTTTTTTTTTTCACCCAGTACCAGGTGATAAAAGGAGATGAAGTGTCCTGAAATTATGCCAGGGGAGACTGGATATTAAGAAAACTTTCTTCCTTGCAAGAGTGGTCAGGCATTGGAATAGGCTGCCCAGGGAGGTGGTGGAGTGATGGTACCTGGAGATGTTCAATGTATGTGTGGACATGGTACATCAGGACATGGTTTTATGGCCACAGTGCTGTTGGGTTGACACTTGGACTCAATAATCTTAGAAGGCTTTTCCAACTGAGACAATTCTGTGGTTCTCTGATTGTGTTTCTAGGACAGTCTCAGCTGTATGTATTCTCTCTGTCCCAAACCTCTTGCTGTAACCTGGGGGTGTACTCAGGTGAGGACTTGGATGAGGTTGGGAAGTAGCAGATAAGACACAACCCTGAGTAGAAAGCAAAAATTGCAGACTGGTTTGCTCCCTGATGTGTTCCCAGTGATCCTAAGTGTTAGCACAACTGAGGCCCATCAGCTAAGACCAGAATTTTCTAGGAGGATCCACAAAGTCAGAAACTATAAAAGCTTTGTTTCAGCCTGGGCTGCAGACATTTGAGCAGCAATCACAAGCAGGGCTTCTCTGATTTAAGTGATACCAGCAGAAGGATGTGTGACCACAATTATCCCTTCCAATCCTAGTAGCATAAACAACAACTAATGATAATATTTAAGGAAGCCTTAACAAAAGGAAATTAAATCAAAGGAATTTGTGGTTCTGAGGGACTTGGTTTAGCACCAGACATGGTAGAATTAGATAACGGTTGGATTCAATGATCTTAAAGATCTTTTCCAGCTGAAACCATTCTATGAATTATTGTTTTCTTGCTTTCAATTTTTATTTCCCCCCCCCCCCCATTTTCCTTAACCCCAAATTGGTAATGAGAGAGCAACAGCTGAGGAATGTACATTATGTTCAGTGCAAGAAGAGGTTAGAAAAGGCACTAATCAACTCCAAAGAGGAAGCCAACCACTTCACAGAGCTTCTTCAGACAACCACCTTCTGCAAAGACCAAGGGGGCTGCTCTGTTTCTCATTCAGTGAATTGCAGCTTTGACACTTCAATGGATTCAGGCTTGAGCTTCCTCCAAAAGCTTTTACAGCCTCTTTAGTCTGCTACTATAACTTCCTTGAGGAGCTGAAGGCAGGGAGATTAATAGATTTAGTTTTCAGTGCCCCAGTGTTGCCCTTACTGAAATCAGGAACAGAAGTCCCCAGTAATTTAACCAACCCATGGGCAGAACTGGAGTTTTTCTGAAGGCTCAGGGCTCAATACTTTCAGCAAGTGGTCAAAAATGACAAGATGCTAAGGCAGAGTTACTCCTCTCACAAACCCAGTAATTTCCAAAGCTAAAAGCAAACAGTGCTGCAGTTTGAGCTTATGCTTCTAAAGCACAAAATATAACTCACACAGTCCACAGTCTCACAGTCTCACAGTATAGCAGAGGTTGGAAGGGACCTCCAGAGATCATCAGGTCCAACCCCCTGCCAGAGCAGCATCACTTAGGGTAGTCTGCACAGGAATGCATCCAGGTGGGGTTGGAAAGTCTCCAGAGAAGGAGACTCCACAACCCCCCTGGGCAGCCTGCTCCAGGGCTCTGTCACCCTTACTGGAAAGAAGTTTCTCCTCATGTTGAGGTGAAATCTTCTCTGTTCAAGTTTGAACCCATTGTTCCTTGTCTTATCACTGTGAACCACCCAAAAGAGCCTGGCCCCCTCCTCCTGACACCCACCCCTCAGCTATTGATAGACATTGATCAGATCCTCTCTCAGTCTTCTCTTCTCCAGACTAAACTGCCCCAGGGCTCTCAGTCTCTCTTCATAGGGGAGATGCTCAAGTCCCCTAATCATCCTCGTGGCTCTCCGTTGGATTCTCTCCAGCAGGTCTCTGTCTCTCTTGAACTGGGGAGCCCAAAACTGGACAAAATTCAGCTGCTTCATATGGGGATGTCCCTTCTTCCTATAGCAAGGGTGCACCAGATACCTTTAGAGGTCCCTTCTAACCCGCTGCATTTTATGATTCTAAGTGTCAGCACTTGGAGCTGCAAGGCACTCAACAGTACATATGGAGAGGAATCACTGATCATAGCATCAAAGGCTCAGCTTCTGATCTTAAACAAGAAGAGTGTCATCAGGGGAGTACACCAGGGGAGGTTCCCCTCCCAATTTACTCTGCTCTACTGAATCCACATCTGGAGTACAGGTCTAATTCTGGGCTCCCCAGCTCAAGAGAGACAGGGAACTGCTGGAAAGAGTCCAGTGGTCTCTGCTGAGATGCTGAGGGGTCTGGAGCACCTCTGTGAAGAGGAAAGGCTGAGAGCCCTGGGGCTGTTGAGCCTGCGGGGCAACATAAGAGACGATCTTCTCATTGCCCAGCAAGAGCAAAAAGGTGGGGAGCAAGAGGATGAGGCCAGACTCTTCTCAGTGGCTCCTGGCAATAGAATAAGAGGACAACAAGCACAAACTGGAACCCTGAAGGTCCCATCTGAACAGGAGGAGAAAATTCTTTAGTGTGAGGATGTTGGTGCCTTGTCCCAGGCTGCCCTGACTCGTTGGGGAGCCTCCTTCTCTGGAGAGATTTCAAAACACCTGAACACTGTGATCTGGGCAACCTGCTGTGGGTGACTCTACTTTAGCAGGGGCTGTTGGACTGGATGTCCTCCAGAGCTCCCTTCCAACCCCCAGCACACTGGGATTCTGGGATTCTGTGAAACTGAGCGCAAGAGTCAATGGAAATGAAACTTTGATTTTTTTTTTCCCCTTGATAATTTGAGTGTCAGTAACCTGGTTATTATTAGACTAAAAACCAAGTTGTTCAACTCAGGGTCATTACTACTGGAAATGAAAGCATGAAATTCAGAGGTCAGAAACTTCACCAGACAGAATATTGTCATAAGAAATATGAGGAGTGGCTTGATAGGACCAGTTGCTACTGAACATTTTGGGACAGAACTGAAGGAAGCTAAATCAAAGGAAGGGGACATGGTTGGTACGGGGTCTGGCATAACCCTGACCTTGTTTTGCAGTCTTCTGCTTTCAAAAAAATGAGTCAAAAGGCTGAAGTTCAACAGAAAAAAAAAACATAAAGTTGCAATAACATTCCTCTGATTTGATTTCTGATTTCAGAGTCACATTTTCAAGTGTATTTTTTTTACTCCTGGAAGGGAGAATAAAACCCCCTACAAGGTTTGAAGGAAAGATCAGCCTGAGTATCTCACACAATCACATCACTCTTGTAGCTGAGTGTTCAGGAAAAAAAACCACTAAATATGGGACCCAGGACCAGAAAAAAAAGCCTCACAGCCAGTAGGCTCAGGCTGGGATCTATGTTGTGATAGCAAAAAACATTTTACAACTCCTAAGCAGAAAATAAAGAAACAGAAGAAAACAATCAAAAAACAAACAAACAAACAAAAAAAGGTTTGTTCTTCTGGGCAGTTCTGGTTCACCAAAAGGTAGCACTTTAGTTAACCTCTTTTATTTAAAAAGCACTTTTATTTCCCTTGTCATGCCTATGAAAACTCCTTTGACTTGTAACCCAAGGAGTAAGGTATCATTTGCACATAACCTTTGCATTGTAATTTACAGCAAAGAGCCTTGGTTGGCTGCCAGTCTAATAATCCCAAACCCTGCAGAATGAAATGAAGACATTAATATTCTTTTTATTAAGCTGGTAATAAGGCAGAATGAAGCAGAGGTTAGAGCTAATGCAGGTGGGGGAGGTTTTATGCCAAGGCATTAAGCATATTGCTTGAGCGTGGCTGATCCCAAGCTCCAGGCAAGACACTTGGGAAGTGGAAGGAAAATTCCTTCTGTTTGGGTGTTAGTCTTGAGACGTACACAGCCCTTCCTTTTTTCACTCCAGTCAATGGAATTTGGGCCCAGCTGCACCTTGAAAATATTAATTTTCAGGGATCTTTTTACCTATGAACTGCCTCCATGCTTTGTGCTGTTCCTGAGGAAACTCCCTGAATTTTTAAGTACCTGCCCACTTTATCATGCTGATTAGAAACCAAACCAACCCCAACACAGACAGAAACATCAGATCTAACAAATTTGTATGTGCCTGTGAGGTGACTTTGGTGGTAAGCCATCAGCTTTTCATAGAATTATAGAATTGGTTTGCTTGGAAAAGACTTTTAAAGATCACCAGGTTGAACCATTCTCTAACTCTACCACACCTGGTGCTGTGCCCTGTCCTCAGCACCTCATCTCTTGAGTCTTTAGCACACTTCCAGGAATGGGGATCCAACCACCTCCCTGGGGAGCCTATTCCAGGGACTGAGAACCCCTCAGTGAAGAATTTTCTTCCAATGTCCATCCTAAACCTGCCAGGGCACAACTTGAGCCCATCTCCTCTGGTCTTATTGCTTCTTCCTTGGGAGAAGAGACAAACACCCACCTGCCTCCAACCTCTCTTCAGGGAGTCTTCACTGCATGAAGCTATTGAAGGAGTTTGATTCAGAGATGAGAAAGTCTAGATTAGCACAGAAAACCCAGGAAACTATTTTTTTTTTTTTTGCTTCTTTTTAGGTGGTAGGTTGTTTACATCATGCCAACCACTTCCCCAACAGAAACATAAACCTTCACAAATGTCATCAACAGGCTCACTTTCCACATCACCATCCTCACTCAGCAGAAAACATTGGAACAAAGAAGCTTTAGTGGGTTTCAAACTTCAAATCTAAGGCCTCATCTGAAGTGAAACACCTCCTGGGGTTAGCAGGGGCACAGGTGTCAGTCACTGGTGCCCCTAGGAGCAGCATGTGCAGGTACAGTCCTGAAGGACCATCAGCTTCTTAACACGTGGCTGAAAGAGATGCACATTCCAGACCACTTGCAAAGCAGGTCCTCAGCTCACAAGTCTCAAGCAATAACAGCAGAGTTTAAACTGCTCATCTGGGACAATTTAAAGGCTTTCTGGCCTGCTCCATGGCCAGTGAAAACAAAACCAATATGCATCTCTCTTCTATCATTGATAATTACCTTTTTTATTTTTCCCCATGGTATTCATACAACCCTCTGTCCAGGAGGAGAGGGATCATGGTCTCCAGGGAGAGCCCATGACTTTGATTGGATGTTACGAAGAAATTCTTCCCCATGAGGGTGGTGAGACACTGGAACAGGTTGCCCAGGGAGGTGGTGGAAGCTCCATCCCTGCAGGTTTTTGCAGCCAGGCTGGATGTGGCTGTGAGCAACCTGCTGTAGTGTGAGGTGGGGGGGGCGTTGGAACTGAATGATCCTTGAGGTCCCTTCCAGCCCTGATAATTCTATGCTTCACTTTTCAGTGCCCCCCCTTTCTTTTAGGGAACATAAGGAGTTAGGAGGGTGGAATAACCACTCCCTGAGCTGCCCCACACAGCCCTTTGGTCTACTTGCTCAGAAAAATCAAATCCTACCCTATCTTTGCATGCCCTGACATGCTGACACCTCCTTTTGGGTTATCTGCAGGTCATGGGAACCATAAGGTGTATTTAAAACCCAGCAGGTCTGCTGAGAAGCTCAGAGTAAGGAGTTAGCCAAGGGAAATTGTCACAGCCCCCTAATCTCCACTTACAATGTTGATTTGAGCTACTATTTCCACCCTTCCAGAAGTGCAATTGTCAGTGTGGTACCAGGTCATGGTATTTATATCACATGCCACACACTTCATATGTCATGGAAACAGGCTACAACATCTACTCACCAGCTCTCTTTCCTTCTTTTCTTTGGTGTTTGTTTTGTTTTGTTCTTCTTTTTCTTTCTTTCTTTTATTTTTTCCTTTTTTTTTCTTTTTTTTTTTTCTTTTTCCCCTCCTCCATCTCCTTCTGGTTTTCCCTCCACCCCTTTTAGCTCAGGAGGGTTTTAAATAGAAACAACCCTCAGCAGAGCACGTTGTTTGGCCACGATAAACTGTTCCAGGGGTCAGCGAAGGAGCTTCCCAAATCAGTGGCAGGGAATGCTTCAGGCCAGAGCATGCCTGTGAGGAGACTGACCACACTTCATGTGGCAAATCCAGTCTAGGTAGAGTGTGAGGCATCACCACTGGGCAGGTGCTGGCTGCAGTCTGCAAGAGGATCCTAGAAGCACAGAATCATGGAGTGGTTTCAGTTGGAAAAGACTCCAGGATCATTGAGTCACCACCAAGGCCGTCAATCCATGTCCTGAAGTGCCATGTCTGCTGGAGTTATGAACACCTCCAGGGACTGTGACTCCACCACCAATCCCTGGGCAGCCTGATCCAATGCCTGACCACTCTGTCTGTGAAGAATTTATTTCCTTACATCCATCCTAAAACTCCTCTGGTGGAACTTGAGGTCATTTCCTCTCGTTCTATCTTAGGGGATCACTGAGAAGAGTCTGCCCCCATCCCCCAGCCTCACCCTTTAGCTCTTACTGAGCGTTAAGCAGGTCCCCTCTGGGGCTGCTGTTCTCCAGGCTAAACAGCCCCAGGGTTCTCAGCTTTTCCTTCTCACTTAAATACTCCAGGCCCCTCAGCAGCTTTGTAGCCTCCACTGGACTGGACTCTCCCCAGTAGTTCCCAGTCTCCTTTCCAAACTAAGCTGGCCTGATCAGGGCCAGTTGGGTGTCCCTGTAACCAGGGTATGGTTTATTCACAAAAAAAAAAAAAACAAAACCCCAATAATTAAACAAACAAACAGAATAATAAAAGGTTAGACTTGATGATCTCAAAGGTCTGTTCCAGCCTGGTTAATTCAGTGAATCTGTGGTTAATTCTGTAAAGTAAAAAAAAAAGAATAAATAAATAAAATCAAAGAACAAAGAGGGTTGAGTGTACACTTCAAACCTTTCTCCAAACATCCAGCATTAGAAAAATATGCACAAGCCCTGCCCACAGCCTTTCCACAAACCATATTTTCCATGAGGGCAACTGATGGGAAATATCAGAAACGTGTGGGGAACCAGTGCTGTGGGGTTGGGGTTTGTTTTGGTTTGTTTTCCTGATGGAAGGGGAGAGCGAAAGCACAGCACACGTATGTCAAATAATCAGAATAATCACAAAGTAAATCCAAACCAGGCAGCTGGCAAGGAGGAGGCATGCAGGGGAGATTTCCAGCTAGCACTGCCCAGGCTCATTAGCTTCAAAAGAAACAATGAAATAAAAACACAAGCAACTCGTGTGACCTCCTCTGCTTGTCCTGCTGAAGAGAGTGGCTTCACATTTGCTTTGAATTATTCTGTGCATGGCCTGAAAGGTTATTTCTCTTTTTTTTTTTTTTTTCTTCTTCCTCTTTTCCTCTTTTTTCTTTTTTTTTTCCTCTTTTCTTCATTGTTATTCTATGTGTTTCATATTGTTTTATGTTTCTCCCTCAGAAAGCTTAATCATTCTGGTTTAAAGGCCATGGTGGTCTTAGGCTGATGGTTGGACTTGATGAGCTTTTCCAACTGAAACAATTCTATGGCTCTCTGTATAGAAACATAGAATGGTCCAGGCCAGAAGGGACCTCCAAAGCTCATCCAGTCTGACCTCCCTGCAGTCAGCAGGGACATCCCCAACTAGATCAGGTTGCCCAGGGCCCTGTCCAGCCTCACCTTGAATATCTCCAGGGAAGGAGCCTCAACCACCTCCCTGGGCAACCTGTTCCAGTGTTCCACCACCCTCATAGTGAAGAACCTCTTCCTGATATCCAATCCAAATCTGCCCTTCTCCAGTTGGAAGCCATTGCCCCTGGTCCTGTCCCTGCAGGCCTTTGCAAACAGTCTCTCTCCATCCTTCTTGTAGCCCCTTTCAGGTACTGGCAGGTTGCTCTTAGGTCTCCCTGGAGCCTCCTCTTCCCCAGGCTGCACAACCCCATCTCCCTCAGCCTGTCCTCATAGCAGAGGTGATCATCTTTGTGCCTCTCCTCCGGACCCTCTCCATCAGGTCCATGTCCTTCCTCCAGCCCTGTTAAGGCATTGTAATAACTGGCTGCTGGATACACCTCCTTTTGTTAAGTTTATGACTTGTCAAACCAATGTTTCTCTCCTCACCATAAAGGAGCATGTTCTGGAGCAGGGAATAAGGGATGGAATCCAGGCTTAGAAGCCTGACAGCTGAAGGCAGCACGCCCTGTCCACAGAGACCTTTTTACTCCTCACCAGCTCTCACATCTTCTCATTCAAACTGAACCAAAGCAGCAGTTCAGAGCAGGCAGTACCTTTGGTTGTATGCTGTCCATATATTCACACAGTCCTCACCTAACCCAGCCTGAACATCTGCCTCCAGATATTCACACACAGATGCCATTCGTTTCAGCATGCTGGAGTGCAGACCCATCTCTCTTTACAGACTTGATTCCCTTAACCAAAAGGAACATTCCTGCTGCTTTTTATGTGTTACAGATGCTGGGATTCAGTGATTTCATGCAACTGAATTGCTTTGTACCACTCAGGGCAGGTTGAGGCATGAAGTCCAGTTCTTGAGCTTTCCCCAGTCCCTTCTGCTCACTGGGCAAGCTGCTTTCCTTCCTAGAGGATTGTTTCTGCTGGAAAAGACCTTTAAGATCATTGAGCCCAACCATCGGCCTAAGACCACCATGGCCATTAAACCCTGTCCCCACCTCCACAAATTTTTTGAACACCTCCAGGGATGGTGACTCTACCACCTCCCTGGGCAGCCTCTTCCAATGCCTGACCACCCTTGCAGGAAAGAATTTTCTTTTTTTTTTTTCCTAATATCCAACCTGAACCTCCACTGGCACAATTTCAGGCTGTTTCCTCTCATTCTATCACTTGATAACACCACCAGAGTCACTTCTTGGTCCTCCAAACCCCTATGGACTTCAGTGTGGGAAATCAACACTCACAAGGAATATTTGTGGCATAAAAAGGTGCCCTAAGCTCCTGCTGAGAATCCCACTGGAATTTTATGGTTTTTTTCAGCCTTGAAAGAGAACTTTTTTTTAAAAGGGGGGGAGGGGAGGCAGGGGGTGGGGGTGGGAAAGAGTCCGTCTTCCTCAGTGCCAGAAATTTTATGACAGAAATCTTGCTTAAGTGTTTCTGAAAATTTGATCCTGGCTTCATATAGAATTCAGATCAGCCCTGAAATAATTCCAAGGCAGAAGGAAGGAAGAAATAATAGAACTTTGCTGTTCAACAGGAGAGGGGGTGGGAGAAGAGGACAATTAAATGGGAATTATTTTGCTCTGTGGTTAGTGGCAGGGGACTGCTCTGATTACGTAACCTGACTTAAATGTTGAGCTTTGGTGTTGTCAGTGTAAAAAACAAACATATTAAACATGGCCTCGGGTTCCTGTACAAGATACAGCAAATTGAGGAAGAGAGATTGAATATGCTGGGGGCCAAAGGAAAGACCCGATTGATAGATGAGGCTCTAGGGAGGGCAGTGTTAAGATTTCCTCTCGTTTCTGAAGACCTCAGAGTTCCTACCTGAAACTAGGAAAAGAAAAGGGAAGATTTCTCATAGAGGTGTGGTTGACCTCTAAGAGTTTCTCTTTTCCCCATTTTTTTTTTTTTTTGCTTTGAAAGAAGTTGGGGGGGAATCCAGATTTTTATCAGGCATCTTGCCAGATTTCTGTCATCACCAGGAAAATGTTCCTTCAACAGACACATCTGGGCAACTTCACTCCCATTCCTGATGTAAGCTGTCAAATCCTGCCCCAGATAGAAAGGGGAATGCTTCACCATTCCTAGAAATAATAAAAGGGGGGGGGGGGGGGAGGGGGAAATAATATTCAATTTTATTTAATTGGAAAGTGAGTGCATTTGGAGGAGAACAGATAACTTCTTGCAGACAACATCTTCAATGGTTCATTGATTTGTAAGCATTGGTCTCTGTTCCTCATTGTCCCACCTTCTATCACAACTCCCTTGCCCTCTTTTGTTTGTTCTGTGTCTGTGCCTGGAATCATGCAAAAAAATATATGCATATATAATATATAATACCCAGGAAAAACACAATTTTAAGCTGCATTTAGCTTTTCCACACAGCTGTGAAACTCTCCCTGCCTAGGAAATGTGTGCTCTTGATCCAAACAGTGCAAGGTAGCAGCTTTTCCATGGCATGAATCTTCAGTGTCTCCTAGTCCTTTGCCATGAGAGCCCATCTGCCTGAGCTGTGTGTGACCCTGCCCACAGGAACCTGGGTGATGGGCCTGGCTCTGGTCTGTGACCTGGGGCAGCTCTCTGTCCCCACCACTCCGTTTCTCTCCCTTACCTACTGAAATTCTAAGCAGTGTGATGAAGTGGTTGAATTCTGACAGTGGTGCTGTGCTTGGAGAAAATGGAGGGGTAGGAATCCCAGAATCCCAGCATGCTGTGGATTGGAAGGGACCTCTGGAGATCATCCAGTCCAACCCCTGCTAAAGCAGGGCACCCACAGCAGCTTGCCCAGGAGCACAATGCCCAGAGGGGTTTGGAATCTCTCCAGAGAAGGAGACTCCACAACCTCTCTGGGCAGCCTGGGACAGGCCTCCAGCACCCTCACACCAAAGAACTTTCTTCTCCTGTTCAGATGGAAACTCCTGGGTTCCAGGTTGTGCCCATTGCTCCTTGTCCTCTCACTGGGCACCACAGAAAAGATTCTGGTCCCATCCTCTTGACCTCCAACTTTTAGGCATTGATCAGAATTGATAAGTCTTCCAGGATCCTTCTGAAGGAGACTTCTTGAAAGCTACAAATCCTTCCTGGTGCCCTCTAGCTATTAAAACATATCCTGAAGCAAGGATGAACCAAATGTACCCAAATCTTCCTCAGGTTTGGAGCAATAATTGCATGTTTCTGAAATGCAAGCAAGGGAAAAACAGGCGTGGTAGATGTTTTTCTCTCTCCTCTTCACTCTTCTGGAAAGCTCCCTTGATGAAGCCTCAGGGAAGAAATGAGCCTAATGGCTTCCATGAGTTGCAGGTTTTTACCTGCAAGGGAATCTTCAAACCCAGAGCAAGAAAAGAAAGCTTGGAAAGACCACATCTGTGTACCATGATATTCCAGAGTGCCTCACCTCAGGTTGTTCCCAAAGGGTTAATCGAGCCCTAGATAAATCTGAAGAACTTTCCTGACAAAATCCTCTCAGAAATTTCCTCCTCAAATCATTTTAAGAACTGAGATGAGTCTTTGGGGACAAGTTTGAAAGTCCACTGAAGCCCATGTGACTTTTTGCATGGATTTTTTGGATTGAGCCATAATCCTTTCCTGGACAGAGCTTTGTCCTGAAGCACCAAACTGGGAATTAAAATGCATTTTTGAAGTGGTTCAGAATGTCACCAATAAAAGAGACATATCACAGGAGCCTTTCAGATAGGCAATACCACTGTGTCCCAGGCTGATGGAGCTCCTAAAAAACACTTCTTGAATATTTCTTAGCAGACATAACTGGGGACTATTGGCCTTGGAAGTTATTTTCCCCATCCTCATTACAGTGCACTTGGGGTCCATAAAGGCATATTGCAATAACTGATGGAGTATGGAAAGCTAAAATCATAAAAATACTCCCCCCAAAAAAACTAGCACATGAAAAATACAGGAGGAAGAAAGAAATGCTGCCACTGAAAAACAAAAATAATTTTGAAAGGACAGGCCAGTGAGTCTAAAAAGGCCATCATATAGAAAGAGTTCTCTAAACCTGAGTATGAGCTACATCTGTAGTATGGATGGATGGACAGATGGCCAAGCAAAGAAGACAAAGACTTGAGTGGGTCCAGAAGAGCCCCATGAAGATGATGGGGAGCTAGAGCACATCCCCTGTGAGGACAGGCTGAGAGGCTTGGGATTGTTCAGCTTGGAGAAAAGAAGGCCCTGGGTAGACTGCTTACCAGTACACAAAAGGGAGTCTACAGGAAAGATGGGGAAGGGCTTTTTAGTAGGAAGTAGAGTGATACAACGAGGGGTGATGGTTTCCAACTGAAAGAGGGGAGGTTCATATGTGATATTAAGAAGGGATTCTTCACTATGAGAGTAGGTCAGGTTGCCCAGAGAAGTTCCAGGGATGTTTCCAGTGATGGGCATCGACCACCTCTCTGAGCAGCCTGGGTCAGTGTTTCACCACCCTCAGGAGTGAAGAATTTCTTCTTTACATACTGGATGGCATCTTCTCTAAAGGTCTTGATCCTCTTCCCTGACCCTAGCCTATGCAGGTGCCCAAGTCAACCCTTAGTCAATGCAAGCCAGATGAAGTGAAGCAAGCTCCCTGTTCACCACTTCTTTATTTTGCTGCTTCTCACCTGTGGATGTCACCTCTTGTTGATTCTGATCTAGTCACCTTAATGAGCACTTAAATTCACTTTCAGCACCTGAAAAAATCAACCTTTTGGCTCAATGAATGCTTAAAATTCTGAGGGTGGTAGATACCAATGTAAAAAAAAAAAAAAAAAAAGAGGGAGGAGATGAGAAGGGGCTTTAATTAAAACAAAAAATAAGTTGCAAGCTTGATGGCCTTGTATCATTCACAGGTCAAAGCAAAGCCAATATTCCTCACAGGTATTTCAATTTCATCATGAGGGAGACATTAGCAGACACTATAAATCAAGTACCCTGGGCTGCAGGGTAGCATCAGGAGGCCAAGCATGCAGAAGATACAGAAGTATGGGGAGCAAATGGAGCGAGGCAGCCCTGGCCAGCAGGGTCCATCTGCCTTGTAAATATTATTACTATGGAAGATGGAGCCTCAGCAAGCATGAAGCTTGAAGTCAGACTTGCAATTTGTTTTCAGGTTTCCAAGCCCATTCCATTTAGTCAGGAATGTCTGTGTGAGTGGTGGTGGTGGACACCCCAGATGACTGTCAGGAGTGTCACCATGAAATAGTTTGGAGGCTAGGTCATGGGATGGAGGAGCTTAATGAAGCTGCTGTGTAAAGTCAAGGATCTGAGTGATTTTTAAAGGTGAATCATGGCTCAGGAGCTGGCTTTTTCCCAAAGTGCTTGGCTAATGTCTTCTGTCTCTGTGTAAATCTGACTGTGGTGTTTCTGCTAAGTGACTGGGAGAAGGTACTTGATCTTCTACCCCTCTACTCTGTCCTGGTGAGGTCACACCTGCAATACTGTGTCCAGTTTTGGGCTCCCCAGTTCGAGAGAGAGAGACAGAGACCTGCTGGAGAGAATCTAACAGAGAGCCAGGAGGGTGCTTAGGGGACTTGAGCATCTCCTCTAGAGAGACTGAGAGCCCTGGAGCTGTTTATTCTGGAGAAGAGAAGGCTGAGAGGGCATCTGATCAATGTCTATCAATATCTGAGGGGTGGGTGTCAAGTGGAAGGGGCCAGGCTCTTTTTAGTGGTGTGTACTAATAAGACAAGCTTGAACATAGAAGATTTCACCTCAACATGAGGAGAAACTTCTTTACAGGGAGGGTAGTGGAGTCCTGGAGCAGGCTGCCCAGAGAGATTGTGGAGCCTCCTTCTCTTGAGACTTTCTAGGATGCATTCCTGTGCTGACTACCCTGGGTGATCCTGCTTTGGCAGGAAGGGGTTGGACTCAATGATCTGTGGAGGTCCCTTCCAACCTCTAATGCATTGTATACTGTGGTTCTGCTGCACTTGTTGGTATCCAGTTGCATCTAGAAGTGGCTGAGCCTCCCTCTGCCATCATTTGAATGGCATTTTGATGGAAGACAACACATTGTTTCCCACAAAAAAAGCAGCCAACCTAAAGAAAAAAAAAGACAAAAACCTCTTCAGGGCATTAAATCATATTTTCAGTGAAATATTTCATCAGAGAGAATCATGGAAATGTAGACGTTGGAAGGGACCTCCGCAGACCACTGAGTTCAACCCTCCTGCCAAAGCAGGATCACCTAGGGCAGGTCACACAGGAACACATCCAGATGGCTCTTGAAAATCTGAGGAGAAAGAGTCTCCACAACTTCTCTGGACAGCCTTTTCCAAGGCTCCATTACCCTTGAAGTAGTTTTTCCTTTCATCAAAAGGAGAAGACCCTGGAATAAGTGACAGCCTTGGAGAACTCGGTGATGCTTGAAGAATGACTTTGAAGTTCCTCATAGTTCAGGCAAGCAGCTAACCACTTTGGCTGATTCCTCTCAAATCTTCTGAGAATACAAGAAGCTTCTAACAAACTTCAAGTGTCGACAGAACAAGAGGAAATGTCCTCAGATTGCACTAAAGTGAGATTAGGTTGGACATTAGGTTGGACATTAGGAACAAGAAATTGTTCCTAAGAGTTGTCAATCTCTGAAACATGGGTAGTCGTGGAGTGACCACCCTTGGAAGCATTTAAAGGATGCCAGGACACGGTGCTGAGGGATGTGGTTTAGTGGTAGACTTGATAGTGCTGGGTTAATGATTGAATCTGATCACCTTAAAGGTCTTTTCCAGCCTGAATTATTTTCATGATTCTATTATTCTGTCCTTCTGCAAAGAAAGCAACCCTATGAGCACCACCACCACCATCATTTTCAGATCAGGATGAAATCTGGAAACCCACAGAGGGAAAATCTGGAGGTTCCTTGGTGCCTTGAGCTGTCATTTGGGCTCCCCAGTGCCGTGGAGAGTCTCATAGGATTTTTTTTTTTCTCTCCCCAGGTGTTTGAATTTGGAAAGTATATACATGTACTAGATGCTTGCCTAGTTTATTGTTGGAATTCCTTTATGTCACAGGACCCAAAGATGCCTGAACTGAGATATGAAGCCACAGTGTGAAGCAGCAAGGCTCAGCCAATCACAGTGCTTGTGGCTGACAAAAATAGGGCAAACCGCAGGTGAAACTCCTCTTTTTTTTTTCCCCCCCCATCATTTCCAAACTTTAGCACCAAGGGACTAATTCAAAGCCTGCCAAAATGGGAAGCAATGGAAAGCTTTGTATTGAGGTCAGTGGGTTTTAGATCAAGCCTCAAGAGCAGCTGACAGCTGCAATGACCCCCAGGTGAACTTCACGCTCTGGTGGAAACGTCCACACTTGCCATGACTGCTGGCTGGTTGTGTGGTGTCTTTGCTCAGCCTTGGTTCCTCCTGCCCTGAGTTCTGGCTGCCAGCAGGTCAGCCAGAGCCATGTCTGCTTTTCCAATTGCTGTAGGCTGCTGCCCAGTCACTGCTTTAACCTTCTGAGAGCCCCAGGCTGCAGGATTCATAGCCGCTGAATCACACCCATGAGCTCAGCTCCTGCACCAAAGACATAACCACTGTGGAATTCCTCTGCCTAGAGGATCAGATAGTGGAGACTCCATAGTGTTTGTGCCTTGTGATGGGAGCACTACAGCTATCATCCCACCTGATGGGCAGAGACAGGAAAAAAAGAGTGAAGAGTCTGGTGAGAAGGTCTCTTCTTACTGTGAGAGTGGCAAGACCCTGGAATGGGCTGCCCAGAGAAGTTGTTGATGCCTCTTCCCTGGGAGTGTTTAAGGCCAAGCTGGATGAGACTTGGAGCCACCTGGTCTAGTGGAAGGTGCTCTTGCCCATGGCAGGGTCATTGGAACCAGATGATCTTTAAGGTCCTTTCCAACTCAAGTCATTCTATGATTCTTCTTTGGGGGAAGAAATTGTTCCTCATGTCCAGCCTAAGCCTTCCCTGGTGCAGCTTAAGGCTGTTTCCTCTTGTCCTATCACTTGGTACTCTGGTGAAGAGATCAATACCCACCTGGCTCTAGAGAGCCAGAAGGTCTCTGTGCCTCCCCTCCTTCCTCAGCTGCACATAGTTCTCCAGTGACTCCAAGGTCAGGCTTGATGGGACTCCAAGAAACCTAACCTAGGTGAAGGTGTCCCTTCTTACTGCAGAAATCCTTTCCAACCCAAACCATTCATTGATTCTATGACTGTAATGGAGATGTACACTCTCAGATCACATGAACACAGCACTGAAGGCAGCTGGGGTCTGAAACTCTCTCAAAATTCTGCCCTAGCCATTCCCAATTCATTTCACCTCTCTGTCAGCCATGTTCTGCACTTGACATCTCTGTCTCTCTGGGGAGGGCTTGTAGTGACAGGATGAGGGGAAATGACTTCAGGCTGGAAGAAGGCAGATTTAGACAGGATATTAGGAAGAAATTCTTTATAGTGAGGGTGGGGAGACACTAGAACATGTTGCCCAGGGAGGTTGTGGATGCCCCCTCCCTAGAAGTGTTCAAGACTGGGTTGGATGAGGCTTTGAGCAACCTGGGCTGGTGGGAGGTGTCCCTGCCCACATCACAGGGGTTGGAACTGGATGATCTTTAAGGTGGCTTCCAACCCAACCCATTCTGTGATTGTGTGATGATCTAGCCAATAAACACTAAAAGAGATCAGCCAAATTGCCCTCTGGAAGTGCCTGTCTCCTTTTATTGACTACAGGGAGATTCAGAAAACTTGTTTAGTCTCCAGTTTTTGCTTTTTGTGGGCTAGTGTTAGCTGAAGTGAAATCCCACCTGAAGCACACAGAGATGTTATGAACATTAGTTCATATTTTATCAATAACAATCTGTAGCTCAACTCTAGGGGCAGCTCACAGAGAAGATCTTGGGAATTGATGAGATCTCTAGGCGAAGGGTTGTGAAATGCATCTGTGGTGTGCAGGCTGTCAGTGTGCCTGCTTTAATCTCTCTGTTATGTGCACAGTTATCTGTACCTCTGTATTTGCCCAGGCAGGAGGAAGGATGAATACTTTCCACACAGGGCATTCAGGGAAATGAGCAGGCAGGAGAATCAGAGGGACGTGTCATGACCATCTAGTCTGGTGTTAAATACAAGATGAGGGGGAGATACATGGGAACATGAGCAAAAATATTGCCTTGTTTCACCATTTCTGTCTTCTCTGGAGCTCCCCAGCTTGATCTGTAGTGATGATGCCTGTGCAGTTGCAGACAGCAAGGAGGGGAGGGATGTGACAAATGAGGAATTGAGAGGTGGGGAGCTTTGGCTCCTTGCACTCAGAGTGAGTCACCCTGCACAGAAGACCCATCCTGCTTCCAGCTTACAGGCAGGAAGCTTTCCATAAAAACATGAGGAGCAGCAGAGTCTGGCTGAGATCAGCCCAGCACTTCAGGCTGCTGCTGCTTTCTTTTGTGCTTCTCATCTGTGTGAATGCTCTGTCTTTGCTGGATGGCCATAAATATGTCCCATATGTGTTGTATGTTCTTCTTGCAGCAAACTGAAGCTTTTGTAGCTTGATGGTTCTCTGTACTGGGCACTGGTGATGCCCATCTTGAATACTAGGTACAGTTTTGGCCCCCTCACTACAAGAAAGACATTGAGGTGCTGGAACATGTCCAGAGAAGGGCAAGAAACCTGGTGAAGGGGCTGCAAAAAACAGATGTAGTGAGCAGCTGAGGCACCTGGGGTTGCTCAGCCTGGAGAAAAGGAGGTTCAGAGGAGACCTCATTGCTCTCTAAAACTCCCTGAAAGGAGGTTGGAGTGAGGTGTGAGAGTTGATGTCTGCTCTCTAGCGTCAAGGGACAGGACAAGAGGAAATGGCCTCAAGTTGTACCAGGGGAGGTTTAGGTTGGATATCAGGAAAAATGTCTTTCCTGCAAGAGTGGTCAGGCATTGGAACAGGCTGCCCAGGGAGGTGGTGGAGTCATCATCCCTGGAAGTGTTCAAGAAATGTATATACATGGCACTTGGGGACATGCTTTAATGGCCATGGTGGTGCTGGGTTGATGCCTGGACTTGAGGTCTTCTCCAAGCAGAAAAATTCTCTGATTCTATGATGGTTCAGAGGTATAAGTAATCACACAACTAACGTGTGCCTAGTGTGGAAAGCATCTCTGAAGGAGTGACCTTGATGATTTTGGGTTTACAAACCCAGCAGTTCAAATAGATGCTGGGAAGGATTATCAGAAGAAGGCACTTTAGCTTCATTCAACCATGGCTTCTGAGACATATTTCTGGATCCAGCCTTTAATCTCTCTGATCCTCAGTTCATCTCATCTGTGAAAGAGGATAAGAACTGCTGCTGCCTTTCCCTGTTTCAAGCACAAGGTGATCAAAGCAGCAGCTGTCTCTTACATGTCTGTGCTCATTTGTCTGCATGGAGCCATCTGTGTGCATGGCTGGGTGGTGGAGGTGTGCCCCATGCATGTATGTTTGTAAGCCATACAGAATCCTGCAACCATGGTGGTGGGGAAAGACCTTTAAGATCATTGAGTCCAACCATTAACTCAGCACTGACACATCCACTACTAAACTGTGTCCCTCAACACCATACTTGCACAGCTTTGAAACCCTTCCAGGGATGCTGAATCCACCACTGGCCTGGGCAGCCTGAGCCAGGTCTTGACAGCACTTCTGGGGAAGAAATTCTTCCTAATGTCCAACCTAAACCTCTTGAGGCCATTTCCTCTGGTCCTCTCACTTGTTCCTTGGGAGAAGAGGCCGATAGCCACCTTGCTCCAGTATCCTTTCAGGGAGATATAGAGAGTGAGAAGGTCTCCTCTGAGCCTCCTTTTCTTCAGGCTAAACTACCCCAGTTCTCTGAGCTGCTCCTCATATGACTTGTTCCCTAGACCCCTCACCAACCTCACTGCCCTCTTTTGGGCATGCTCCAGCAACAGATGTGGGACCTCTTAGGGAGAAACCCCCATTCCAAACAAGCATGGTTTAGCTGGCTTCCTAAATCT
The DNA here is from genome assembly GCF_027791375.1 of Indicator indicator. Classification (NCBI taxonomy): domain Eukaryota; kingdom Metazoa; phylum Chordata; class Aves; order Piciformes; family Indicatoridae; genus Indicator; species Indicator indicator. Next base: position 2,162,214 of record NC_072029.1, read on the forward strand.
TAATGCCTTACATATGAAGAACTGAGATACCTGCACATCCTTCCAGCACCTTGGGAAGGCCAACATACGTATTTTAGATAGCTTTCAGAGGGGAAAAAAGAGATGATCTGCACACACATATGTTCATAACCACCTAGGAGGCAAACAGAGAAGATAATCAGGGGAGCTGTGATTCCTGTCACAGGGACAGCTGCTTCTCCTCAGGATTGTTGGGTTGGAGAGTGACAAGCTGAGGACGCAGCAGGTCAGCGCTATCTCTCCTGGTGAAGCCAGTGTGGCTCCACACTGAGTCCATGGGGGCCAGTATCAGAACCCAGGGAGGAAGCTATGATGGGCAGCTTGATCCTCATGTCAAGAGCAAGGAGCTAAAATGCACCATTTGCCACCTAGCAGGGACCCACAGGGCTGGGCACAGAGCCCACTGTCCCAGCACATCCTTCCACGCTGACAGCATCCTCAAGAGTTGGCTTTTCCCTGCCTGGCCCGAAGGTTGGGTGTGATGTATCACCTGCCAAAAGATGGAGTGGAAGACCTTGCTGCCTCTGGAAAAACACTCAGCGAGGGAAGGTGCTTGGGACAGGGTGTTCCTGCCGTCAGTAACTCCTGGGCACTGTAGGTGTTGCCTTCCAAGGGGATGGGAGAAAGATTAAGGAATTTCAACTTAAAATCTCAGAGGCTGACCCACCTTCAAAAGTGCAGACTGAGGAGGCAGGGAGATCTGCTGGTCATCTTTTTTTTTTTTTTCCTGTTTCATTTCAACACAAAATAATGTTAGAGTTTCATACAAGAACAATAAGGAATCATTGAATCATAAAATCATAGAAGCAGGAAATCATAGAATCACAGAATCATAGAATCATAGAATCATAAAATCATAGAATCATGGACTCATAAAATCATAGAATCATAAAATCATAGAATCATGGACTCATAAAATCATAGAATCATAGAATCATAAAATCATAGAATCATAAAATTGTAGAATCATAAAATAATAGCATCACAGAATGCACTGAGTTGGAAGGAACCTCTGAAGCTCATCTAGTCCAACCCCCATGCAATCAACAGGGACGTCCCCAATTATATCAGGTTGCCCAGAGCTTAATCAAGGGAAGGGAAAGGAAGAAAAAAAAAGAGAACTTTGAAGGCTTTAAACCCAGAAAAATGTACATTATTATTATTTTGCTACTTAAAAAGTGAAGCAAACCCCTTTTGTAAATGCCAAGGAGAGCCAGCAGCTGAGGACAGCAGGGAGGAAGGGTGCCAGCAAGCAAGCAGCGACAAGTGGAGAAGTGATTGCACAGTGAAGAAGTTGTGTCAGAGCTTCGTGGAACTGCAGGTCAGAGGTGGTGGTTTGATGCTCAAGTGGCTCTCCTTGCTTAAGATCAGCTGTCACATTGCATCAAATAAACCACTAAACCCAAAGCATTTCCTCTATCAGGACTGAGCTTCATGTGCAGTAATTGTCCTCACACAGATAGCCTTCCATCAGCAGAAGCAGCCTCTGGAGGTGTCTGCTTTCCCCTCCTGACTGCTAAGGAGAGATGCAGGTGATTAAAAACCTCATTCAAACCCTTCAGTTTGCTGCCCAAGATAAATGAGATGGATCTGGACTCAGAAAGCTTAATGACAAACATGACTGAGGAACAGGAAACCAAGAGAATGGAGGAGAGAATAAATGAGATGAATTTGAGCTCAGAAAGCTTAATGACAAACATGACTGAGGAACAGGAAACCAAGAGAATGGAGGAGAGAATAACACTTCCTTGTAGGAGAGACTTGGCTGAGCAAGAAATATGCAGGAGTCCTTTGATGGAGTCTTTTGCCAAAGCATCATTGCCCATATGTTATCCAACAGGCACCAACATTCCAAGCAGTGGAAGAGATTGCCCAGAGAGGGGAGAGATGCCCCATGCTTGGGTCCATTACAGGTAAGGCTGCTCAGGGCTCTGAGCAGCCTGATTTATTTGGAGATGTCCCTGCTCACTGGGACATTTAAAGGTCCCTTTCCACCTAGACCATTCTGTAATTGTATACCTCAGAGAAGGGAGATTTTTTTTCCCCATTCTTGCATCTCTTCTTCCCATGTACAACTTTAACCTGTGGGAAAGTTTTCCTAGTCCTAAATCAAGCTATAGATATGCAAGGGATCCAAAGCTGGTGATGCACATACAAACTGGAGAGCTAAAAGTTAACTTTGACATAGTGAACCCCAGAGTTCTCATTTTTTCCTGGGAAGATAAAGAAAACAGGAATGTGAAAAAGGCAATAGTTACACTTCCAGAGCAAGTGTGAGCTGAAAGACATCTCAGTGGCAAATAGAGGAAAGTGTGGTTAGACATCATGAAATATCTTGCTGAACCATGGGCTCTCAGGCTCTGAGACCCTCCCTACTATGTCCTGGTGAGGTCACATCTGGAGCACTGTGTCCAGTTCTGGGCTCCCCAGTTAAGAAGGACAGGGAACTGCTTGAGAGGGTACAGGAAAGGACTGCAAAGATGATGAGGGGACTTGAACATTTATGTGGAAAGCCTAATAGAATTTGGGCTTTTTAGTTTGGAAAACAACGGACCAAAGGGGGAGCTCATCAGTGCTGATCAATATTTAAAGGGTGGGTGTCAGGAGGATCACAGGATCACAGGATGTTAGGGGTTGGAAAGGGCCTCCAGAGATCATTGAGACTAACCCCCCTGCCAGAGCAGGACCATATAACCACACAATCTAGTGCAGGTCACACAGGAATGCATCCAGATGGGTCTTGAAAGTCTCCAGAGAGGGAGACTCCACAATGGGAGGGGGCCAAGCTTTTTCTCAGTGGTGTCCAGTAACAGGACATGGGATAAGAGGCACAAACTTGAACAAAAGAAGTTCCATCTAAACATAAGGAGGAACTTCTTTAGCTTAAAGTTAATGGAACACTGCAACGGGCTGCCCAGAGAGGTGGTGGAGTCTCCATCTCTGGAGACACTCAGCACCTGCCTGGATGTGTTCTAATGTGACCTCCTCTTTGGTGACCCTGCCTTGGCAGAAGGGTTGGACTCAATGATCTCCAATGAGGTCCCTTCCAACCCCTACCATTCTCTGACTCTGTAACTAACAGCTAGCCCTGGGCCTTGGTGGCTTTTAGGAAGGCACACACTCTTATCCTTTAGCATTCAAACTAAAGTCATCATTTTTGGCTCATTTGCATGGAAAAAACCCTCTCATGACCCTAGGCAGCTGTTCTCACCCCACTATTTGTAATTTCATTACTCAAGTATCAACCTTCTGTTGGCCGTCCAAGTGCAATGAAAACATAGGATTGAAACGTAAGCCCCATTTACCTTTCAAGGATTTTTCCTGTCCAAAAAAAGATTCCTAGCAATTCGTGTCTGCTTCAGGGCCCAAACTCATTATTCATCTCTTCTGTGTGTTAATAGGTGCTAATTCTACCCTCCTGACATCATCAGCGTTCCTAGGGCGACTGGCTGTGATGTCAGGGACACAAGACAATAGCCTCTGGTGATGAAGAAGCCAGTGGAGGAAATGAGTCATGAATCCATTGGAAGGCTCACAGGCTGGAGCAAAAGATCTCAGGCCACAAATGTTTTAACATACATTACCAGCCTCATTTTCAGCAGATTAGGTGTTGGCTGGCTGAGCTGGGTGTGGAGCTAGCAGGCTGGGTGTGTGTGTGTGTGTGTGTGTTGGAATCTTGATGCCTAATGTGATGTTAGGTGAATGCTATTTAGTCATGCTGTGCTCTAATGGTGCTCCTCTCATGAGCTGTAGAGGATTTGGTTCTATAACTGAGGAAAACATTCTTTTCTCCAAGGCTGGAGCAAACAGACCACTGTAGATTAATTAAAAAAAAAAAAAAAAGAGTAAAAGGAAAAAAAAAAAAGGCAGAAATTTCTACTTGGTTGTCTAGACCAATGGCTTTGATAATGTAAACAGAGTGTTATATTGTGTATAAGCTGACACAAACTTACAGGAATACAGGAAGTTCCACCTCAACAGGAGGAAAAACTTCTTTAGTTGTAAGGGTGACAGAGCACCACAACAGGCTGCCCAAAGAGGGTGTGGAGTCTCCTTGTCTGGAGAGTTTCAAGACCCAGGTGGATGCATTCCTGTGTGACCTGCCTTTGGCAGGGGTGTTGGACTCTATGATCTCTGGAGCTTCATTCCAACCCCTACCAGTCTATGATTCTATATGTCTACGATTCTATGCTTCTATGATTCTATGCTTCTGTGATTCTATGCTTCTGTGATTCTATGCTGCTATGATTCTCTGATTCTCTGCTTCTCTGATTCTATGCTGCTATGATTCTCTGCTTCTATGATTCTATGCTGTTATGATTCTATATTGCTATGATTCTATGCTTCTATGCTTTTGTGATTGTATGCTGCTGTGATTCTATGCTGCTATGATTCTGTGATTCTCTGCTTCTGATTCTCTGCTTCTATGATTCTATGTTGTTATGATTCTATGATTCTCTGCTTTTGTGATTCTATGCTGCTATGATTCTCTGCTGCTATGATTCTATGTTGTTATGATTCTATGCTTCTCTGCTTCTATGCTGTTATGATTCTATGCTTCTATGCTTTTGTGATTCTATGCTGCTATGATTCTGTGATTCTCTGCTTCTGATTCTCTGCTTCTATGATTCTATGTTGTTATGATTCTATGATTCTCTGCTTTTGTGATTCTATGCTGCTATGATTCTCTGCTGCTATGATTCTATGCTGCTATGATTCTGTGATTCTCTGCTTCTATGATTCTATGTTGTTATGATTCTATGATTCTCTGCTTCTATGCTGTTATGATTCTATGATTCTCTGTTTCTATGATTCTCTGCTGCTATAATTCTATGCTGCTATGATTCTATGCTTCTGTGATTCGCTGCTTCTTTGATTCTCTGCTTCTTTGATTCTCTGCTGCTATGATTCTATGCTTGTATTAATACAGTTGCTTTCTTTAAGGGAAAATCTTACCCTGGGACAGCTAACAGGGAACAGTTTTTCACTCCAGAAAAAACACTGAAGGGCTGGAACATGCCCATAGAAGGGCATCAAAGCTGTAGAAGCATCTGGAGTGCAAGCCTCATGAGGAGCAACTGGAGGAACTGGGATTGTTCAGCCTGGAGAAGAGGAGGCTGAGCAGAGACCTTCTGGCTCTCTACAACTCCCTGACAGGAACTTGAAGTGAGGTGAGGGTTGGTCTCTTCTCTCATGTGAGAAGAAGTGACAGGACAAAAGGAAATGGCCTCAAGTTGCACAAGGAGAGCTTTAGATTGGATACTAGGAACAATCTCTTTCCTGGCAGAGTGCTCAGGCATTGGAATAGGTTGCCCAAGGAGGTGGTGGAGTCACCACCCTTGAAGGGATTTAAAAAGCATGTAAACATGGCACTTCAGGACATGGTTTGATGGGTGTGTTGGTGTGGGGTTGGTGGTGGGACTTAATGAGATTAGAGGTCTTTTCCAACCTTAATAATTCTATGATTCAATGTTTTCTTCTCCATGCCTTCCAGGTTTGAGGTTTAATCTGCATAACCAGAATGTAGATCAGTAGCTGAATTGTTCTCCTTCTTCCTTTCGCTTCATTTTAATTAACTCCATGGATTGATTTTAGCTCTTATCACTTCACCTATTGATCACCTGTGCAATCTTTGCTGCTTTTTTTCTTTTTTTTCCAGTAAAACCAGCAGATTGGATCCACAAAATAATACAGGACCTTAGCTGAAATTGTCTGGTTGTAAGTTTAAAAGGCAGTTTCCAGACACACCACCTTTCCCTCCTTGTGCTCCATAGCTCACATCATCTCCTCTGCTTCTACTTTTGGGTACTTGTAGAGCCTAGCTTGAAGGGCTCCTACTCTCTATTTTCAGGTGCAGAGCTCTGTGAGGTCTCTGCTGCCTGAAACAAAGCCCAAATTGTTCCCATGAAGGATAACCCCATCTCTAGGGCCAGATCGCTGGGCAAAACTGGCTGCAAAGTCAGAGCCTCCTTTTTCCCTCCCAAGCTTTGTGTTCCACAGGAGAACCAGCTCCACATCACCATCTACTTTGCAAGGCCTTGAAATAAGTGAGAAGGAACCCTAGGCAGCAAATGAAAACATCACTTCATGGTTCCTTTGGACATAGGTTTTAAAAGAGAGTAATCCAGAAACTCTCCTGCCTGCCAGCAGGCTGAGTTTTACAATACTTAGACATGCCAGAAAAAGGGTCAAAGGTCTGTTTGAATCCAGATGGTCTACTGGGCTAGCATGGTTGAAGCATGCCAGTTTCTGTAGCCAGCAGCCCAGGAGGGAGTGATTTGGCTAAGGTTGTGGCCATCTGTCTCCAACTTCTCAGCCCAACTGACCGGATACCCACCACAGCTGAGTCAACAGTGCAAGTGCAGAGCAAAAGCTCCGAGTTACAACCCTGGATCTGCATCAAGATGCTTCCAAATGGTGATCTGGGCTGGGAAGTCAAAGATAGATAGATCAGATGCTGATGAGATCCCTAAAGTGCTCTACCAGTAGTTGTCTTAGAGCAGTAGAATGGTAGGGGTTGGAAGGGACCTCCACAGAGCGTTGAGACCAACCCCCCTGCCAAAGCAGGATCACCTAGGAGAGGTCACATAGGAACACATCCAGACAGGTCTGGAAACTCTCTAGAGAAGGAGACTCCACAACCTCTCTGGACAGCCAGAAACAGGGCTCCATCAACCTCACTGCAAAGAAGGTTTTCCTCCTGTTTTGATGGAACCTCTTGGGTTCCAGTTTCTGTCAATTGTCCCTTGTTCTACCACTAGAAAGAGTCTGGCCCCATCTTCGTGCCCCACACCCTTTAGCTCTTGCTGAGCATTGCTCAGCTCCCCTCTGGGGCTGCTCTTCTCCAGGCTCAACAGCCCCAGGGCTCTCAGCCTTTGCTCCTCACAGAGACACTCCAGGCCCTTCAGCATCTTCATAGCCTCTGCTGGATTCTCTCCAGTAGTTCCTTGTCTCTCTTGACCTGAGGAACCCAGAAATATGTTGAATTACATAATTCATCTCATCTTGGAGTAAGATATCAGACATGACTATATCAGGAGGCAGCTGAATGAAGATAGAGATACAAGGTGGAGCTTTGCCCCTCTGAAATCTCCAGTCTAGTTGTTCTCTGTGGTCTCTTAAGGCCTTGGGATCAGTTAGTGAAGCTCAGGGCTCCTAAATGGTTCTGTGGAGCCAGTTTTTCTTTTATGATGGAAGAATACAGAGAGGCTAACATCTCTGGGGCCATTTCCACTCCTGAAGTAATGAGAACAAAGCCCTTCACCTATAAAAAAAAATCTTCATCACACATTTCAGAAGTCATTACTAGAGAGGTGAGAGTTTGTCCAGCAATCCTCTGGCTGTTTCTGTGATTTTTTTTTCTTTTTTTTTTTTCTGTTTAAATTACCTCAAATCTGTCCAAAGTAATCTTGAAGCAATAAGAATGTAGTTGTAGACATAACAGCTCAGACCAAAAGAAGCTCTTTAGGAAGAGACCCAGTGAGGATGTCTAAAAATAAACACAAGTAAAAGGCAAACTTCCTTCAGATATTCTCTTTGATCTTCTCTGGGGATGGCTAAGGGAGTTTCAGGAGAACCAGGGCTGCTGACTTTGGACATCTTTAGTTTTAAATGTCAAAATATTGTACTTTCCATTCCCAGAACCAGTCAAAAGTACAGGCAGAGAGTTACTTTTTAGGGAATTTTGCCTTCTAGGAGAAAAATTATTTGGAAGTGATTTCCCAGTCCAGTTCTCAGAGCAATTAGGGAAAGAAGTCTATTTAAATGCACAGGAAAAAAAGAAAAAACAATCAGGTTTCTAAACTGAGTAAGGTTTAGAAGCATTATTTAAAATAGTGAAGCATTCATGGCATCCTGTGGTGCATCAAGAATTGAGAGGCAAGAAGGTTGAGAGAGTTTCTCCTTTCCCTCTACTCTATGCTGGTGAGGCCACATCTGGAGCATTGTGTCCAGTTCTGGGCTCCCCAGTTCAAGGACAGAGAATTGCTTGAGAGGGTATGGAAAAGGGCTATGGAGATGCTGAGGGGGCTGAGGCATCTCTGTGATGAGGAAAGACTGAGAGAACTGGGGCTTCTAGTCTGGAAAAGAGAAGGCTGGGTGGGGGGAATCTCATCAATGCTGATCACAGATCACAGGATGTTTAGGAATTGGAAGGGACCTCCGAAGATCTTCGAGTCCAACTCCCCTGCCAGAGCAGGACCACAGAATCCAGCACAGGTCACACAGGAACACATCCAGATGGGTCTCGAAGTTCTCCAGAAAAGGGGAGTCCACAACCTCTCTGGGGAACCTGTTCCAGTGTTCTGTGACCCTCACACTGAAGAAGTTCCTCCTCCTGATGAGGTGGAACCTCCTGTGCTGTAGTTTGCATCCATTGCCCCTTGTCCTATGCCAGGGTGCAGCTGAGCAGAGCCTGTCCCCTCCTTCCTGACCCCCAGCCCTCAGATACTGACAGACATTTATTCAATCCCCTCTCAGTCTTCCCTTCTCCAGACTGAACAGCCCCAGGGCTCTCTGCCTCTCACAGAGCAGTGCTCCAGGCCCTTCAGCATTCTCACAGCCCTCTGAACTCAGGAGCTTTGTGTGCAGCCAGGCTGTGCTGGTGGGACAGGCACTTTGCAGACAGGAGATCACAGAGTCATAGAATCAACCAGGCTGGAAGAGACCTCCAAGGTCATCCAGTCCAACCTATCACCTAGCTCTATGCAATCAACCAGACCATGGCACTAAGTGCCTCAGCCAGTCTTCTCTTGAACATCTCCAGGGATGGTGACTCCACCACCTCCCTGGGCAGCCCATCCCAATGGCAAATCTCTCTTTCTGGGAAGAACTTCCTCCTAACATCCAGCCTATACCTCCCCTGACACCACTTGAGACTGTGTCCCCTCCTTGTGCTGCTGGTTGACAGGGAGAAGAGCCCAACCCCCACCTGGCTACAACCTCCCTTCAGGTAGTTGTAGAGAGCAATGAGATGATGTAGAGTGCAGTGAATAACTTCTGCTGGGGCTGTGTTGGATCCAAAGGGGGCTGCAATACTTTATCAATTGTCTCACATGAGCTCTGCTAAGCAAAGAGAGGAGGAAGCCCTGGTTTGGGGGGGAGGGTGGGGGGAAATCAGCCTTTTGCTTTCTTGGTGTTTTATGGTTTTCAGTCAGACTTTTAAGCCTGGAGAGAGCAATGCATGGCTCTAGCTGAATAATTCCCTTGTATATTTTGTTCCCTGCATGCTGATTTTATTTTTTTGGAATGATGTGCTTGCCTTGCTACGTTTCAGGTGCCACAAAATGCCATTAAAAGGGAGGATTTTTGCAGGGATTTTTTTTTCTTCTTCTTCTTTTACTAATGTAAGACTGTGGTGGGTCTCTGAGGTTCATATTTGGCTCTATGGTGGATTCAGCTCTTTTAGCCAATGGTTACCCTTCTGCTAATTTGTTTGCAGGGGGGAAGAAAATTAAAGAAAAAATTTTTAAAAAGGGGAAAAAAAAGGAAAAGAAAAGAGAAAAATAAGGAAAAAAAAAAGAAGTAAAAAGGCTGCATGGTGGTTTTAAAGTCCTCCTTCATCCCACACAGACACTCTGAGAAGGGAATCTATCCATCTTTCAGTATCATGAGTTTGGTTTCGAAAGCTGCATGGATGGGAAAGTTTTATAATCACATTCCCTGGACTGAAGTTATGTGGTGAAGATCAGGTTAACCTGGGTAGAGCTAGCTGCCAGAAAACACAGAAAAATAGGGGAGGAAGCCAACCTTTCTGCTCTGCCTGGGCTCTAAAACCCACTAGATATGTGTGTGTGTGTGTGTGTGTGTGTGTGTGTGTTTATGCAACCAGAGAGACACATCCATAGGCACCACACCTCCTTTAAATGTGCACACACACTCACACCAAAATTCAACCCTCCTGGTAATTTCCTTGCTGTCAAGGTGCTGATAAATGGGGCAGAGTCAGACATTTATCAGAATGAAGAGCTGAAATCTGTTGGGTAGTATTTGCAGTGAAAAAAAAGACTCCCTGTTTTGGGGGGGAGGGAGGGAGGGAAGGAAGGATTTTTTTTTGTGCATGAGTATTTAATTTTGGATAAACTATGGACCAAAAAGTGAAAGAAGTGGATACTCACAGCAGCAGAACTTTGGTTCTTGTCTTTGCTGAGTCAGCTGCTGAGATTTCCTGTTGTCAGCAGAGATGTTGAGCTTCAACTAGGATGAGTCAGAGCAGGAGCTTGGCTAGGTGCTGTGAATCATCTCCCCCTCTTGCCTGCTCTCTTTTTCTCCCTGTTCCTGTAGTAGAAGACAGGTCAGTGAAAATCTCCTTACTGAGTAAGCAAAGTGAGGAAGATAGAGTCATAGAGTCAAAGAATTGCTTCAGCTGGAAAAGATCTGTAAGGTCATTGAGTCCAACTGTCAACCCAACACCACCATGGGGATTAAACTGCCTCAAAGTGCCATGTCCACAGGGTTCTTGAACACCTCCAGGCATGGTGACTCTACCACCTCCCTGGGCAGCCTGTTCCAATGCCTGACCACTCTTGCAGTAAAGAAATTGTTCCTGATGTCCAATATAAACCTCCCCTGGAACACTTCCAGGCCATTTCCTCTCATGTTATCACCTGATATCTGGGAGGAGACCAACCCCCACCACACTGAAACCTCCTTTCAGGGAGTTGTAGAGGGCAATGAGGTCTCCCTTCAGTCACCCCTTCTCCAGCCTAAGTAACCCCAGTTCCCTCAGCCTCTCCTCATGAGGCTTGTTGTATAGATCCTGAAAGTCCAGGAAGAGTGTGGAATGTGGAAGAGGATGAGCAGCTATTTATTGTTACTTGCAGGAGGAGGATTTGAATTAATGGGATGAGGAATAAATCTAAAAAACAAAAAATTAGCTGGAAGGTTGTAAAACCTCTAAATACAGAGGAGCCTTAGGAGAAGTTTTCAGCAGGACTAAAGTATCATCTGGCTCCTGAAAGCTAGACTGGAGGCAAAGCTGCATGCTTAGTGGTGAACAAGGTCAGAGGGCACCTAAGAGCAAGTGTCATGGCAGAGTTCACATTCAGACAGTGGGATTCCCTTTCTCTCAAGATCAGGCTGACATAATCCATCCTGATGACTGAGAAACTAAAGGGCTGGCAGCCAAAACTGATTTTTACATCCCACCTTAGGTGATACAAAAGCGAGGGCTTAAGGCTTGCCAGGGGACAGAAGTGGATTAACCCTTTTTGGTTTTGAAGCTATTTCAGATGTACTCAAAAATAACTGCTGCGGCCCACTGCATTCACTCTCCTGGATCACCACTCTGTCTGGATCTCTGCTCCTGGAGCAGGGAGCTCCCTTGGAGACAAGGCAGGGTGTTATCAGCAGGGACCTTTATCTCTGCACTGTCACTCACTGCAGAGCCAGTTATCTCTGCAGGGGCTGATACTGCCTCTTCTCACCCAGAGAGAGAGGTGATAGTGCTGCTATCTCAGAGGCTTTACACCCAGCTCTGGCTTCAGTTAACATCCTCTCTTTGATAGGAGAGGAGAAGGAAGGGCCATGGTGGAGCACAGGTCCTGGTGCCAGATATAGTCAGTGAGGGAGGTTGGGATGAGGGGGAAGATGTAAGGCAAGATCAGCTGGGTGGTTCTCTCAGGAAGGCTTGCTTGCTCAGATGAAGATATCTATAGCCAGCAGGCTGTTTTTTCCCCTGGCAGGATGGAGGGTGGTGAGGTGCCAGAGAGATGGGCAGAGCAGCTGAGCTTGCTGGCACTGCTGAGCAGATGGCTGCATCTGTTAAAAGCTCCTAGATATAAGGACAGCAATGGGGAAAGGTCAGAGGCAGAGACAAGTCTCTCTGTGAGGCGACTGAAAAGCACAAGCCACTAACACAACTGATCAGGAACAGAGAGAGAGATGAAATGGAATGAGTCAGGAATACAGAAGTATTCCTCAGGTATCTTGGGTGGAGATGTGATGCTAAGGCCTTTAACTCTTTTGTCCTCAAAAAAGGAGAAAAAGGAAGTAACTCCTACACTGATCTGTGCTTGGTGGGTAGATACAGGCTAGAGAGCTCTAGGTAGAATCAGAGAATGGTTTGGGTTGGAAGGGACCTTAAGGATCATTTAGTTCCAAACCCCCTGCCATGGGCAGGACACCTTCCAGGTCCTAGCCCAGGTTGCAATACAATCCCAGAATTTCATTCTTCACCCAGGGTGGTGAATTGAGCAAACTGCTCTCATGATGGTGGTGAAACACTGTCACAGTTTGCCCAGAGAGGTGGTAGGTGCTCCATCCCTGGGAGCATTTGAGGTCAGGTTGGTTGGGGCTCTCAGCAACCTGCTCTAATTGCAAATGTCCCTGCTGACTGCTAGAAGGTTGAATTAGATGACCTTTAAAGATCCTCTCCAACCCAAATCATTCCATAATTCTATGGCCTACCTCTAGGTAATTTAGACAGACTGAAAATCTGTAAAGAAGCAAGGTAGCAAGGGAGAAAATGAAGCACCTGAGGCACAGGATATTGACAAGGAAGGGTCAAAGGGTGGAATGCCTAATATTGATAAAGCTGATATCTTTTATGCTCCACCTGTGTTGTTCACATCTGGTTTGCCCCTGCAGCACCAAGAGTGGGCTGTGGGTCAGTCTGTTTCTCTGGCTTATTTTAGTTGCCCTTTGAGCCAGGACCACAAAGCACTGTCTCCTTTTGCATGCTCAAACCCCATCACATCTCCTCAGCTGTCACAGGGCAAATGTGAGAACCTGGAGAATTCCTCCTGGCTGGGTCACCGAGGTTTGATCTGCAGACAGAAGCCTAATCCACTGCCTCTGCATCTGCCTCCCTCCACCTCCCCATGCTTCCTGCATTAAATCTACAGGAGCTGGGAACCTGTGACAGAGGTAGGAAGATTTCTTGCTACTTATCTCGAGTTGTAGGAACCTCATAGTACCCAATGGAAAGTATGATTCTGGCCACAACAACATCCATCACAGAAGCAAGAGTTGGAAAAGGGATATGGGATTTATATTTAGTACTCTAATAAATCTTCCTCCTTCTCTCAATCTCTTCTGCTGTGCAGCAACCTACCATGCTCCACTGCACAGGATGGGCTTGGTAAGGTCCTGGTTTTTCTACCTTTTCATTCTTTTATGCATCACCATGACCCAGACAAGGTGGTATCTGAGAAGAGCTGACACAGGCACTTATGTGGTCAAGGGCCAAATCCAGAACTGGCACAAATTTGATCCCACTGTAATCAACAGAGCTATGGCAATGTTTATGGCTTGTAACCCATCCCCTCAGGTTATGGAATCACAGAACTGTTTGGATTGGAAGAAACCTTTAAGATTGTCAAGCCCAACCATTAACCCAGGTCACCACTAAACCATGTTCTTCAGCACCACATCTACACAGCTTTGAAATCCCTTCAGGGATGGGGACTGCCCTGGGAAGCTTTTTCCAGGTCTTGACAACCCTTCTGGGGAAGAAATTTTTCCTACTGACCAACCCAAACCTCTTCTGGTGAAACTTGAGGCTGTTTCCTCCTTGCCTTTTGCTTATTCCATGGAGAAGAGACTTCCCCTGACCTGGCCCTAACTTCCTTGAGGGAGTTGGAGAGAGCCAGAAGGTCTCCCCTCAGCCTCCTTTCCTCCAGACTGAACAACCCCAGGTCTCTGAGCAGCTCTTCACAGACCTGTGCTCCATACCCTTCACCAGCTTTGTTGCTCTTCCCTGGCACTGATCCAGCCTCCCAATGTCCATTTTGGAGTGAGGGGCCTAAAACCAAACCCAGAATTCGAGGTGTGACCTCACCAGTGCCCAGTCCAGGGGTCACACTCTTGCTGGTCCTAGCCAGGATGCTGTTGGCCTTCCTGACCACCTGTGCACACACACTGGCTCATGTTCAACCAGCTGCCAACCAACAGCCCCAAATCAGAGCTGTACAGTTGATTAGATTCCTTTTCTATATGGGACACTCAGGTAGCAACTGCTAAAATGTCTGCTCATAGAAGGGTAGAATAGAAACTGACACTTCTCTGATTTAAATTGCTGCCTTAATTGGTCTAACATGAGACAACAGGTAGGATTTTCCAGAATGCTTTAATGACTTGAAGAACCTCTATATTTTAAGCTTTGGAGGTTGAAAGAACAATGTTTCCCCTGATCTTCTGATACTTCATCAGGCTTTAAAATATTTGCAGCTGGCTGGTTGGAATCTCTCTTTTTTTTTTTTTTTTTTCTCTCTTTTTAAAGTAATTTTCTGTTTTTATTGTACAAGGAAACCTCCAAAATGCTCAAGGAGTAGCAGAGTAACAGGCAAAGTGATGAGAATTCTAAAAAAACCAGGACACTGTTATTGTTCTTAGCTGAAAATAAAGGCAGAAATTAAATCCAAAATAGCATAATGTGAGGTTCTTTCAGCTGGGTAAAAAAAAAAAAAACAAAAACAAAAAAAAACATAAGAAGGGAAAATGGGGAGAATAATGAGAGAAAGAGTCAGAGAGGGACCAAGATGGAAAAAAGGAGAGGAGGGTCTGTGTGTGCATGTCTGTGTGTGTGTGTGTGTGCAAAACTTTTCCACTAGAGGAGAGGTTGGTCTGGAATTCCAGCCCAGAAGAACGCTCCCATAAATTAACTCAGCTTTGTTTTTTCAAACATCAGTTACCCTCACCACAAGGTCTCGGTGCTGTGCCATTTCCAAACCACTTTGGGACTGTCAAACATAAATCATGGGGTGTGGAAGCAGTGGAGGCAGAGAGTTATGAGCTGGGCACAAGGTGCAAATTGCTTAGAGTTAGCGCCAGGTTTCTTTCTTCTTCTTTCTTCTTCTTCTTCTTTTTCTTCTTTCTTCTTTCTTTTCTTTCTTCTTCTTTCTTCTTCCTTCTTTTCTTTCTTCTTCTTTCTTCTTCCTTCTTTCTTCTTCCTTCTTCCTTCTTCTTGTTCATCTTCTTCTTATTCATCTTCTTCTTTTCTTCTTCTTCATTTTCTTCTTCTTCTTCTTGTTCATCTTCTTCTTATTCATCTTCTTCTTTTCTTCTTCTTCATCTTCTTCTTGTTCATCTTCTTCTTCATCTTCTTCTTTTGTTCTTCTTCATTTTCTTCTTCTTGTTGTTCATCTTCTTTTCTTCTTCTTCATTTTCTTCTTCATTTTCTTCTTCTCCTCCTTCTCTTCCTCCTTCTCCTCCTCCTCTTCCTCCTTCTCCTCCTCCTCTTCCTCCTCCTCCTCCTCCTCCTTCTTCTTCTTCTTCTTCTTCTCCTACTCCTTCTCCTTCTCCTTCTTTTGCTTCTCCTTCTTTTCCTTCTCCTTCTTCTCCTTCTCCTTCTTCTCCTTTTCCCTTCTCCTCCTTCTCCTTTTCCCTTCTCCTCCTTCTCCTTTTCCCTTCTCCTCCTTCTCCTTTTCCCTTCTCCTCCTTCTCCTTCTCTCCTTCTTCTCCTTCTCCCTCCTTCTCCCTCCTTCTCCCTCCTTCTCCCTCCCTCCCTTTTCACCACAAGGGATTTTTTTTAGCCATGATTCCTTTTTTCTTGTTCATTTTATGCCTGTCTTTCTTCCACACTCTTCCCTACTGCCTCCTTTTTTTTCTTCTTCTTCATTTTGTAGTTTAATTATTACTGTAACCAGGGAAGATGAACAAGCAGCAATTAGAGCAGCATTTACTATAAAAAGCCTTCTCTGCTGGAGTGTTGCTCCTGGGATGATATCCATAGGAAATCTTCACCCTGCTGAGGGAATGCATTCCTCTGTTCCCTAGTCTCTCACCTTCCCTGTTTTATGTTCTCCAGCAGTTATGGTGGTCTCAGTCTCACAGAGATCCAGCAATTGATAGGACACTAAATTGAAGTAAACTGGACAAGCTGGAAAGTTGAGCAGAGTTAAGTCTCATGGAGATCAGCAGGGACAAATGTAAGGTCCTACACCTAGTGAGGAATAAATCCCTGCACCAGTACAGGTGAGAGGTTGTTCTGCTGGAAAGCAGCTCCATAGAGAAGGACCTGGGAGTGCTGCTGGACAACAGATTCACCAGGAGCCATCATTGTGCCCTTGTGGCCAAGAAAGCCAGTGGTCTCCTGGGGTAAGAAGAGTGTAGCCAGAGTGTTGAGGGAGGTTCTTCTCCCCTTCTACTCTGCACTAGTGGGACCACATCTGGGGTATTGTGTCCAGTTCTGGGCTCCACAGTTCAAGACAGGGAACTATCGGAGAGAGTCCAGCAGAGATCCAAGAAGATACTGAGGGGCCTGAAGCATCTCTGTAAAGAGGAAAGGCTGAGATCCCTGGGGCTGTTGAGCCTGGAGAAGAGTAACCTGAGAGGGGATCTGATCAATGCTCAGCAAGAGCTAAAGGGTGGGGGGCAAGAAGATGGAGCCAGACTCTTGTCAGTGGTGGTCAGTGATAGGACAAGGGGCACTGAGTACAAACTGGATAAGTACAAACACAGGAGGTGTCATTTGTACTTAAGGAGAAACTTCTTTGTTGTGAGGGTGCTGGAGCCCTGTCCCAGGCTGTCCAAAGGGCTTGTGGAATCTCCTTCTCTGGAGACATTCAAAACCCACCTGGACATGTTCTTATGCAACCCTCTCAAGACATACCTAATTTAGCAGGACATTGGACTAGATGATCTCCAGAGGTCACTTCCAACCCCTAGCATTCTGTGATTCTGTATGAAGTTGCTTTTTAACATCAGCTGTTGCTTCCTTCAGCAGGTAATTCCAGTCATCTATGACATGTTGGCTGTGATGCTCACAGATGACTACAGGTGAGGTTTCAGTTGGGGCAAAAAGAAATACAGAACTTGATTATCAGGAGAGTGCTCTGCATCATCAGGAGTTTAGGCTTCTTCTACTTGCCTGCCATTGGAAGCTTGAACCAAAGGAAACAAACAACAACAAAAAAGCAGTGGTCAAAAATGCAAGATTGAATCTGTGCCTTTTTATCTTACCAGTGATAATGCTGGATAACTATGGGGAGAAGGAAATAGACCTTTTAGGACATCACCTAAACTGAAGTTCAGTAAAGCTTCCTGGAATCAGTTATTCCTGTAAACAACTTCTTCAAAATTGCCTTGGGAGATGAGAGCATTTGCATGCTAGGAAGTTCTTACAGCTGCATTGCTCTCTCCTGCTATTCCATGATCCAGTTTCAGTCACTCTGCTACTTGGAATAAAGAAAAAAAAAATAAAAAAACAATCTGGTTCTGTCTCATTTCAGGGCTCTTGACAGAAGTATAGAAACCAAAGCATGGAGATTCATCTTAGGATATCAGGTAGTGACAGGACTGGGGGGAATGGAATAAAGCTGGAAGTGGGGAGATTCAGACTGGATGTGAGGAAGAAGTTCTTCCCCATGAGAGTGGTGAGACCCTGGAATGGGTTGTCCAGGGAGGTGGTTGAGGCCCCATCCCTGGAGGTGTTTGCAGCCAGGCTGGATGAGGCTGTGGCCAGCCTGATGTAGTGTGAGGTGTCCCTGCCCATTGCAGGGGGGTTGGAACTGGACGATCCTTGTGGTCCCTTCCCACCCTGACTGATTCTATGATTCTATGATCTTCTGATGACTGAAACTTGGACTCCAGTCTTGCCAACTTTCTCATCAAAACCAGCCTCCTAGCTGCTGATAGATCTTCTGGACTTGTTCCACAGAAAAGAAGATGACCAAGGAAACATGTCTAAGGTTCACAGACAGTGAGACATAACTCTTTGTAGACGTCTTCCTTCATAAACTCATCTACAGTTTTATTTCCCTCTTATGTGTTATTATTAAACCCCACAGCATCTAATACTCTTAAATTCATGAAGTGGGAATTTCCTTTTCTTATGATCTTATTCCCCCTATAAGGGATAAGGAACTTGACTTTGTGGAGAAGAGGAGTGTCTGCATGACCAAAAGCTGAAGTGGTTCCTTGAGGAATATCTTCATGACCAAAAGCTGAAGTGGTTCCTTGAGGAATATCTTCATGACTAAAAGCTGAAGTGGTTCCTTGAGGAATATCTTCATGACCAAAAGCTGAAGTGGTTCCTTGAGGAATATCTTCATGACCAAAAGCTGAACTGGTTCCTTGAGGAATGTCTGCATGACTAAAAGCTGAACTGGTTCCTTGAGGAATGTCTGCATGACCAAAAGCTGAACTGGTTCCTTGAGGAATATCTTCATGACCAAAAGCTGAACTGGTTCTTTGTTTGACTCCAGAATTAATTACCTTATAGATGTTGGCACAGAGTTGTTCTCACATTGAGTCTGGAGGAGCCCAAGTGCTGGAGTGCAAAGATGAAGCAAGGCATGGACAAAAGTAGACATCCATCTGGCATGGGTTTGCATTTCATGTTGCTGTAAAGTTTTCCAGAGTCCATCTGTAAATCCTCTGGTTGTAGTCAACAGTTGCCTCATTTGTGTTCCCTGTGGGAGGGGTTTTGCACATCTTGTCCTCTCCAGGCTATGTAAACACACTCACTCCTGAAAAGATTTGAGCTCCTTTTTGCAAACTCATGATTAGCTCAGTCAGATTTTCTTCCAGTATCTGAAGGGGACCTACAAGAAAGATGGGGATGCACTTTTTAGGATCTCAGGTAGTGATAGGACTGGGGGGAATGGAATAAAGCTGGAAGTGGGAAGATTCAGATTGGATGTTAGGGAGAAATTCTTCCCCATAAGGGTGGTGAGAGCCTGGCAGAGGTTGCCCAGAGAGGTGGTGGAAGCCTCGTCCCTGGAGGTTTTTGCAGCCAGGCTGGATGTGGCTGTGAGCAACCTGCTGTAGTGTGAGGTGTCCCTGCCCATGGCAGGGAGCTTGGAACCAGACAATCCTTGAGGTCCCTTCCAACCCTAACAATTCTATGATTCTTATCAGACCCCACCTGGAGTACTGTGTCCAACTCTGAGGCCCCCAACACAAGAAGGACTTGAATCTGTTAGAAAGGGTCCAGAGAAGGGCCACCAAGATGATGAGAGTGCTGGAGCACCTCTTCTGTGAGGACAGGCTGAACAAGTTGGATCTGTTCAGCTTGGAGAAGAGAAGCCTCCAGGGAGACCTTAAAGCAGCCTTTCCAGGACAGCTGGGGAGGGCCTTTTTGGAAGGACCTGTGGTGATAGGATGAGGGACAATGGTTTCAAACTAGAGCAGGGTAGATTCAGCTGGGACATCAGGAAGAAATTCTTTCCTATGAGGGTGATGAGGTACTGGAGCAGGTTGCCCAGGGAAGTTGTGGACACCTCTTCCCTGGCAGTATTTAAACCCAGGTTGGATGAGGCTTTGAGCCACCTGCTGTGTCTCTGCCCATGTCAGGGGGATTGGAACTAGCTGATGTTTAAGTTCCCTTCCAACTCAAGCCATTCTATGATTCTAAACCAGGCAAATAATTGTTCTGTGCAAAGCAGTTGTAGCTCACAAAGCTATAGGCAGCCAACATATTGTATGATAACCTTCAGGTGGCAACAGAAAAGACAATGGATAAGCTTCAGGAGGTCAACTGATACCACACTGGGAGGCTGAGTGACAGAGAGAAAAATATATAAGCAGAGGCAAGCTTTGACTCTCAAGGAAACAGGGTCTGAATGGTGCTGTTGTAGACAGAATCATCACTGCTGGTGTTGGGAGTTTCTTCTCCTCATAAAAGGTAATCTAATAAAACCTGCCAGCTTGTTTGCTTTCACACTTGAGTGTCCCACGTTGAGCAAGGTATCAAGTTGAAACTGTACTGAGCAAAGCATAAACAGCATTCTTCAGGAAGGAGTTCAGATGGTTTAAGAGCACTTGGAGGTCTCAAAAGGAAAATATAAGGAGGGATTTGCATGGAGCAGATGGAATGTGGGATTTTTCACAACAACACTGAAAGTCTCCACATAGAGAAGGTCTAAGCCATGAAATTCAGATCCAGACTATCCATATCTCCAAACTCATATGAGCTTTGAGCTGTGTGTTTTACTTGGTTCCTTACAGAGACATGGGATCCCACTTCAAAACAGAGCACAATGTTGGACTTTGAATCTCCTGTCCCCCTGGGGAAAGCACTGGTGTTTAGCATTAGAAGTGCAGGAGTTGGGGTCATGGAAATTCATCCTTTGTGTTCTGTGCCAATGTGATGAGGATAACTTTGCAGAGGAGCCCTGGGAAAATGGGAAAATTGGGCAGGATCTACTCCTCCTAGTTGATTGCTAATAGATACCTGTCTGATTCAATGTCAGGTATCACCACCAAGGAACCTACTCAGTGGCCTGGATGCTTCCTGTGGGAAGTGGACTACAACTACTGAAAAGAGTTCAAAAGATCATTACAAAGATGCTGAGGGGATTGGAGCATCTCTGTGAGTCACAGAACCACAGACTGGTAGGAGTTGAAAGGGACCTCTGGGGAACATTGAATCCAACTCCACTGGTAATGCAGGGTCACCCACAGCAAGTTGTCCGGGGGCGCTGAAATCTCTCCAGAGAAGGAGACTCCATAACCTCTCTGGGCAGCCTGGGACAATGCTCCAGACCCCTCACACCAAAGTTTTTCCTCCTATTCAGATGGAACCTCCTGGGTTCTTGTTTGTGCCTGTTGCCCCTCCTCCTGCCACTAGGCACCACTGACAAGAGTCTTGTCTCATCCTCTAGAGCCTTTAGTTCTTGTTGAGCATTGAGCAGATCCCGTCTCAGCCTTCTCTCCTCCAGGCTAAACAGCTCCAGGTCTCTCAGGCTTTCCTAGTGAGAGAGATGTTCTATTCCCTTAATCTTCTTGTAGCCTCTGATGGACTCTCTCCAGTATTTCCCTTTTCCTGTTGAATAGGGGAGCCCAGAACTGGACACAATGCTCCAGCTGTGGCCTCACTATGACAGAGTAGAGAAGGAAGAGAACCTCTCTCAACCTGCTGGTAACACCAGAGTGCATCAGAGTGGACCACTGGCCTTCTTTGGCCATAAGGGCACATTGCTCTCTCATGGTCATTTACTGTCCACCACGTTACCAGATTATGACTATTTTGTGTTGACCCATCCTTATTATTATATAACACCTTAACCACTGCACTTTCTCTTCCCCTCTGAACCATAAATGATGCTGTTGATTCATCACCATCACCCTTCACCCATGGTCAGAATTTTCCCTTGCAGAACCCACTGAACATCTATTTCCATTCACACCTATTTTGTCACTTGGTTTTCCAGCATTTTTTTTTTCTTTTGCCTCTAACCCCTGGTAGGTTAATCTTCTCCTATGTTTGCCTGGTTTATTTCTGAGAATGTCATATGAGACAGTGTTAAAAACCCTAATAAAATCAATGTGTGCATTGGCAGCTACTGCTCCTCCTGTCACTACAAACTTGGTACTGTCTATAATAAGACATCAGATTGGTTTGACAGGTCAGCTTTTACTTATTTTTTTCCCCCTTCATTATTTTTTCCTCTTTATTTATTTATTTTCTGTTTTGTTTTGGTTTGTTTTGGTTTGGTTTGGTTTGGTTTGGTTTGGTTTAGTTTGGTTTGGTTTGGTTTGGTTTTTCCCATGGCCTTTCTGACTTTATCTCACTCGGGATCTGGGACTCTTTTTGTACACATGCACAGAAATTTGGTCTGAATTCCTCTTGCTGTGCAATGTTGGTGCTTGAAACAAACCCAAGTGTTTGTGGGGGTGTTGTCTTCAGTTCTGGGCTCCCCAGTTCAAGAGGGATGGGCTGAAGAGGGATGGGCAGCTACTGAAGAGAGTCCAGTGGAGGGTCACAAAAATGCTGAGAGGACTGAAGCATCACTCATATGAGGAGAAGCTGAAGGCTGGGAGTGTCTAGCCTGGAGAAAAGCAGACAGAGAGGATCTTCTCAACATATAAAAACATCTAAAGATCATGAGGATGGGGCTGGGCTCTTCTCAGTGGTGTCTAGTGATAGGACAAGGGGCAATAGGCACAAACCAGAGCACATAGTTTTGCTTGAACTTAAGGAAAAGCTTCCTTTCTTTGAGAGTGCCAGGTCACTGCAGCAGGCTGCCCAAAGAGGTTGTGGAGTCTCCTCTGGAGAGATTCCAGACTCCACCTGTCCATGATTCTGGACAACCTGCTTTGGGTGACTGCTCCAGCAGGGAGGTTGGACTGGTTGAGCTCCAGAGGTCCCTTCCCAACCTCATGCCTGTCTTCTCGGATGAGTTGTGATGGATCAAAGTCAGACTTGTCAGACTTGATGTGGTCCTGAGCAACCTGATTTAGTTGGAGGCATTCCTGCTGACTGCAGGGGGGTTAGGCAAGATAGCATTCAAGGATCCCTTCCAACCTGGTGTATTCTATGGTTCTAAAGCACATTGAGCCTCTACAAGACATCAAATAAGGCACTGGATACCTATATGCAGGGAACTGAATCCTGCTCTTGATCTCCACCAGTTATAATGAAAAATCTGGACACCCAGCATGCATTGACTCCTCCTTGTTAATATCTCCATAAGTGCCTCTGAAATAATGCTTTACTTGACCTAACCTCTTACGAAGAGCATTAAAAGTCCTGTGAAATCATGAAATAAGAGAGATAAAAGTCAACTGATTGCACAATATTTTATTGAAAAGTCATGGATTACCTGGATTTGCAGATAAGATTTCCACCCCCCCCCACCCCCATAAAATAGCTGCTAAATAGTTAGTTCTTTGACGAAAAAAAATTTGCTTTTTCAGTCTAGAAGGAAAAAAAACACACACACAGAGCATTTTTCATGGAACCAGGATGATGTTTAACTGACTGAACCAAGACAGAAAAGTAAATATAGGCTTGAGCTTCAATTTTTCATCAGCAGATGTTTTCAGAAAGGTACATTTAAGGGAAAGAAACACTGGTGGGTTCTTTTTTTGTGTGTGTTTTTCCCTTAGACAGCTGTTCTATTTTTCCAGGAGCATGTCTCAGGATACTCCATGCTGTCTTGACAACAAATATCAAGGCTTTCCATTGAGATCACCACACAGTAGACCAACAGTTTATCTCCTAAACAAAGATATCAAAGGAGAAGTACCAAATAAAACCCAGGACGGGTGTAACAGCATCAGCTAAATGTCTTTAAATAGCCTTTTGTTGTGCTTCTGCCTGCCCCAGAGTGTTGCCATTTTGAGGCCAGAAGGGAACATTCTGATAATGTAGACTCATCTTTTTCAGAAACTCTTTCCTTTCTGCTCTTCTCCTCTTGGCTCCCATTCCTAGCTCCCTGCACATCTCTCCTTTGAGCACTCATTTCTTTTGAAGACACACCCAAGGTTAGTTAATTGGCACCTTCTTCCATCAGCACTCCATTATTCAAGCCAACCACACACCCTCCTAGTCTCAGACTCTGGAAAGTTTTACCAAGGTGGCCATGGCCAGACGTGGACCAGGCAATAACAGCTCTGTGCCTATTTTGTTATCATGGGGAAACCAACTGCAGCCTTGCTTTATGGTGCCATTTCTCACTCAGAAGGACCTAGGATTGATACTAGGAAAAGATTTATCACACATGGCTTTTCCTCATGGCACCTTCCCAGAAAAAAAACCAAACAAACAAACAAAAAAACACACACAAAAAAAAAAAAAAAACAAAAACAAAAAAAACCCACCAAAAACAATCCAATGGCATTGTCCTGATAACTCATGATTTGTATTACAATTGGTATGACAGTTTGACCTCAAGTCATAGAGTCATAGAATCATAGAATCACAGAATCATAGAATCATAGAACTATAGAATTGTCAGGGTTGGAAGGGATCACAAGGATCATCCAGTTCCAACCCCCCTGCCATGGGCAGGGACACCTCACACTACATCAGGCTGGCCACAGCCTCATCCAGCCTGGCTGCAAACACCTCCAGGGATGGAGCCTCAACCACCTTCCTGGACAACCCATTCCAGGCTCTCACCACTCTCATGGGGAAGAACTTCTTCCTCACATCCAGTCTGAATCTCCCCACTTCCAGCTTTATTCCACTGCCCCCAGTCCTGTCACTACCTGATATCCTAAAAAGTCCCTCCCCAGAGTCCTTAAGCACCACTAGAGTCTCCTTTCATGGAGCCATAGGATCATAGAATCATACAATCACAGAATGGGTTGGGTTGGAAGGGACCTTTAAAAGTCATCCAGTCCAACCCTCCTGCAGTCAACAGGGACATCTAGAGCTGGTTCCTCAGAGCCCCATCCATCTTGACCTGGAATGGGGCTTCTAACACCTCTCTGGGCAAGCTGGGTCACTGTTCCAACACCCTCAGTGTAGTTTTATTTTTTCTTTAGATGTGGTCTAGATTAATTGTTTTAGGGCTAAACAAGACCCTACACATATTAAACTAGGCTTAATTTCATGGTTCATGTTCAAAGTACCTGCAACAGTGGGCAAGACACTGAGTTTTCCAACATGTAGTCATGAAATGGGATAATATAGAGTATTTTTTTTTTCATCTGCCTTACCCATTTCCAATGATAGTGTTAGTAATCTTTCAGTGTTCCAGAACTGGAAGCCTGGAATTTTTGGCCTAGAGAAGATGTGTGAATGCCTCATGACTAGAAGTGTCAAAAGTCAGGCTGGATATGGCTTTGAGCAAGCTGATCCAGCAAAATAAGTCCAGTGCCTTGACAGGAAGGTTGAACTCCCTGATCTTTAAAAGTTCCTTCCAACCCAAACCATTCTGTGATTCTAAGTAGGGTTCTAATGGCAGTTAAAATGAAGAAGGAAGAGTGGGGCAAAGAGAAAATAAACTCAAATTAAAGGTAAAATGTTGATTGTGTTTATTTAAAGAATACTAAGCCCACAGTCTAAGCCTTGAAGAAGATTCATTTTGGAGCAGGACACCTTTAGAGCAGCTCTGCAACATGAACAGGTTTTGCCCATCTGATTTCTTATACCCAGCCCATTCCAACTGGCATAGCCTGGAAAGAAATGAGAAACCTGAGCCAGAGGAACACTTTCTTTAACACACAACATTAAACCTGGTTTCCTTTGGAGCAAGAAACTGCACCATGAAATGTGCCATTGGATGGATCTGCTGCAGGGAAAAACTCATGCACGGGGCTGGGCTTATGATGGGTTATAAATTCTGCTGGTTTCTACCCTTCAGGCAGGGGTAGTTTTCATCACTGTGTTGCTCTGATGGGAAAGAAAGCTTCATGGAAGTGTGGCTGCTTGGGTCAGAGGAACTTCTAGTAACGTATTGAGAGAGAAAGAGAAAGAAACCAGTCCCAGACTGGACTCCGTGTCAGAAGGGAACTGGATTCAGGAGCTGGATTCTCTAACTGGATTCAGAAACACATGAATCAGGATCTAAGGCAGAAGAGACAGTGTCCTACTCAGATGTTGATCCTGGTGATCCCTCAGCTTTCTCCTGAGGACAGTCAATGAGATGGAATGCCTTGCTGGTCAGTTTAGGGTCACCTGTCCTGTCCCCTCCTCTCCACAGGTGGACTTTTTACTTACTGCACCTCAATGTGGAGCAAAAGCTGCAGCAGTGACCTTGGTCTGCCCAGAAGCAAGAGCCTTTCTGCCCCCAACCCTGGGCTGAAACCCTATCAGGATTCTCATCCTGCTTGAGGCAGCCACTGTCTGTGCAAACCTGCCCTGAACTTCAGAGAAGTGTCCT
Organism: Indicator indicator; assembly: GCF_027791375.1. Taxonomy (NCBI): domain Eukaryota; kingdom Metazoa; phylum Chordata; class Aves; order Piciformes; family Indicatoridae; genus Indicator; species Indicator indicator. The sequence continues at coordinate 2,187,725 of NC_072029.1, forward strand.
CACTGAGCAGATACTCAACTGGGAAGTCAAATCACCAACTAGAATTAGCTCTGCTCTAATTCAAGCTGGAATGAGAGTGGTGTAACCTTCAGCATGCAGACAGGCCAATGCCCATGGGGAAACAGAGACAGAAAAACATCTAACTCTCATTAATCAGTTCTGTCCATGAGTGTTATTTAAGCCAAACACAGTTTTACCTTGGAAAAGGTAATATGCTTTGCCATATTCATGGAATCATAGACACTTAGAATTGTTTGGGTTGGAAGGGATCATGAAAGGTCACTTAGTCCAACACCTTTGCAGTGAGCAGGGACATCTTCAACTAGATCAGGCTGCTCAGAGCCCTGTTCCCATAGTTGCTACCTCTCCACAATGTTCAGTAAGGTTTATATGCACAGGCATTTGGGTAGGGATTGCAGCTTCCCATTTTTGAGCTCCTTACCACTTCTAAAATGCTTTTTAGCCCAGAAAATGATGCTGTCAGCCTACTTCACAGCCCACTTCTTTCAGTGGTGACTGAGGAAGATGAAATGATTAAGAATGAGGGGAAGATATGGGATGGCAGATATCCAGCATGGACAGCTCTGCCTTTCTAGAACTCTGAGCATCTGGTTCCAAAGTTTTAATTTCTGTCAGATTGCTGTGAACTGGAGAGCTTTGAATTTTGAAGGATTTGAAGGATCCTTTGAAGGATTCCCTCCTTTGAAGGATTCCCTCCTTTGAAGGATTCCTTCTTTTAAATTCATCAGAGTTGATGCAATAAGCCTTTGGAAATAACAGAAAGATTGAGGTAAACATGTCCGAAGCCATTGCTTGTTATCCACCCCTTTAACTTCACCCACATTAAATCCACTGTATGCCTGTAGCTCTAGCCAGACAAACACAGATATGATTTCAGGTCTTCCCTGTCTGGGTATGAGGCTGAGCTACAGACACCAATGTGACATGTTTTTACCAAGGGTGGTGCCAAAACTGCCTTTCCACTTCCTGATGTGCCAAGCTTCCTTTGTATTGTATGTCACACCAATACAGAGCTTTCCCTTCATGGTGTTATTAATACACCCATGTGGGAGATCCAACCTCGTGCAGTCTGATGGGGGTACATGGAGCCTGGCTGGAGACATGCAAAAAAAGGCTTCCTGTTCTGGTCTGGGTTGCATCCATTACACACAATATGTCAGGAAAAGAGGAGAGGGTGTGAAAAAAAAAATAATGGAAGAATGAGAGAGGATATTTTTTTTCAGGCAACAGAGGACTCATAGAGCATAATTATAGATGATGTTTAAAGAAAACCTGGCTCTGTGCACAGCTGCTTAACTGTCATGGGAAGAATATGCCAGCCTGGGTGGGAGGGTGTAAAATCCTGGCTACACTGAGATGCTTTAAAGTAGAATGAATTAAAGGAGTCCTTAATCTGGCAGGGGCTTTAAATGATCCACTGTGAGTGTGGCCCTCTTGATGGCTGCATCAAGGATCAAACTGGAGAAGTTGCAAGCTGAAAACCTACTGAGCAACAGCTGAGTTGAATCTCCAAAACTCCACAATAGTAAGGGGAATATATATTCACATGTCTGTTCACTCTCTGTTTGAGGCAGTGGGAAATGCCATGTAAATCACAGCTGCTCAAGAATAAAGTCACCAGTGCAAGGTGTCCATGGGAAGCTGTGTCTGAGAACCTGATGATAGCCTCTGTGTGTGATCAGCTCCAAGGCTGCAGTCATTAGGACTTTCTAATTTAAAAGGTGGTCTTTGAGATCTTTCAAAGGAAGTGAATCTTTCTACAGTAGGTTGGTTGGGTCTCTGAGCAACGTGATCTACTTGAAGGTGTCCCTGATGAGTGGAATGGGGCTGGTCTAGAGGAGTTGTGAAAGTCTCCTCAAATGCAAATCATTCTATGATTCTGTGGTAAATCCATAATCCAGGAGTTGGAATGACCTGACCAAGATTGTCCAGCTAATGTGTTGAACCTCTAATACTAAAATGCTGATCTTAGTTCTCTCAAACAGCTACATATTCTGCATAAGCTGCTAGCAGATGCAAGGGGAATGATGGGGCAAAAAATAGTGGACCTAGTTCTTCCTGAATCTGAGCTAATACATCCGTGAGTCTCAGGACTGCTTAATCATAGAACTACAAACTGGTTTGGGTTTGGGACTGACCTTTCAAGGTCACTTAGTCCTTGAAGCCAGCAGGGACATCTGCAACTAGAGCAGCTTGCTCAGACCCCCAAAGAACCTAATCTGGAATGGTTCCAGGGATGGAGCATCTATCACCTCTCTGGCCAGCCTATGCCATGGTCTCACCACTCTCACTGTCACAATGCCTTCCTTCCCCCTTTTTCAGTTGAAAGCCATCACCCCTTGTCCTGTCACACCAGGCTCTGCTAGAATCATTTCTCATTTGCTGTAGAGTAGAGGTTCACTGAGGTACAGCCACAAGCAAGCCTCTGGTGCTTGGCATTTCTGCTGACACAGCAATAGGTGAGTGGCATAAAGGCATTTTTGCCAGCTTCACACTCCTCCCATCCTCTGCAAGCTATTCTTGGATCTATCAGTGCAGCCAAGACTCAGCTCTTCTGCACCAGCTAACTCATGGAGAAAGGCTTGATTGTGTCAGACACTATGGTTTCAGGAACTTTAGCTCCCAAAGCAATGTCCCAGGCCCTGCATGAGGCAGTCTCCTGGAATTCTGCTGTGTGCAGCAGAGAGTTTGGTTTAGCATAAGCTTACAAGGAAGAAGCAGGAGGTAAATTTGCTGGAGCTTTTTTCCTTCTGAAAAGGATTTTGTTTAAAATGCTGAGTAATCCATTACACAGCAAGCTCCTGAAGGTTATTTTAAGAATATAATCATTTGCTTAGGGGGAATTTTTGCAGGGGGAGAACCATCATCTTCTTTCAGCTCTACAGAAACAACGTGCCTTTAACAGAGACCCTTCCTCACTTATCACAGTCAAGAGTCATGAGAAAGAAGGAAACACATCTTCCCTCAGAGAAATATGCAGTCTGACAACAGCTGAAGAAGTCTCAAAGATAACATCTGCATAGTTTCTGTGGCAAATTAGCATTCAGCATCACATAGTGAAGAACTAAGGCAAAAAGGAAACAGAAGGCTCTATTTCAGTGGATTATGAAGGCTGGACTGAAGCACCACCACCTGAATTAACCCACTCTGAACTCATGTACCTTAATTAGGAATCTGGTGGGCTTTCCAAAAGTGAGTTGAGGGATGCATGACTCTCTGCTGTCTGTGTTGGGTCGATCTGGAGGTCTGTGTCTCTGTTTTGGCTGAAGAGCAATTCTGATATGACCTGCTGAGTTATCTGTATTTAGGTGGAACTGGTCAGATTCTCACAGCTTGGTTTCCCAGAAGCTTTTCCATTGTTCAGCACTGCTCCAAGAACATATCTCACGAAATTCAGCAGTTTCTAGGAGTTCTTCGTGATTTTGCAAAATAAATCATGGGTCTTGAGCAAGAAGCCAGCTTTGGAAAAAAATTGGGTTTAAAAGACCCACATACCAGATTTCTGGGCATACAGGTGGGCAAAATCTAGATTCTTTGTAGGTGCAACATTATTTTTTTTCCTCTTTTCTTTCCATATTTCAAACTCTGTGCATTTTGGTTTCTGAAAAAAAAAACCAAAACAACAGAACAAAACAAAACAACAAAACCAAACCAACGAAACCAAACCAACCACAACAATAAAACTCCCAACAAAATCTAACCAAAACAAAAAACCACAACACCAAACCTCAAGAGAGTAATATATAACTAACCTCCATCTTCATTAACCAATACTATACCTAAATCAATCCTACTGCTTCAAAATTCCTGTGAGCAAGGAGGGAATGTCTGTGATCATAGAATAAAAGACAGTGTAGAAACATAAACCCCAAATCAACCTCAATAAATATATTTATTAACCTTTGAAAGTCTTTCTCCTGAAATTTATCAAGCTGGTCATCCAAAAATATCAGACTGGCACACTTTGAGGTGTGACCTAAAGTCCCTATCCACACATTATCCTTTGTGACCTGTGTGCCCTCCTTTGGTTTGCAGTTGGATTTGATGATCTTGAGGGGTCTTTCCCAACTGAAACTGTTCTATGGTTTCATGATTCTATGATTCTATTTCCCTTTCATAGAAGTGAGAGAAAGTGGAATGACATACAGCTCTGTTTCATCCCAGCAGTGAGTGGGGATGTGGTCACAGCACACAGGCAGGTGGGAGGACAGAAATTAGATCCTGAAGGCCAAGTCAAGTGCTGTAGAACATTACAATTACTTCTCTTCAGGCAACTGAATCAAGCTCTTCACTTCTCCAGGCACTGACTACTTCATTTCACCTGAGAAACAGTTTTTCTTCCTTCTGTAGTTGACAGACATGTCTGTACCCCTTGTTTTGGAGCTATACCCTCAGTTCTGTCTGCTTTTTGATGATCCTACCCCACAAAACTGAGTTGTAATTAATTTTGTTGGACTGCTTTTCACTTCACCTCAAACCAAGCAAGAGATAAATATCAGCCCTCACATTTTGGGTGGGCTTAGGCTGACTCATTCTGGGGTTTTCTTGCATAACTCTCTGGTCCCAAGGGATTCAGGCATGCCAGTCTAGGTCTGATGAGTGTCACTGGAGAAAAGGGAAAAATGAGAACACTTTCTATAGATCTTTAAAAAAATTGCTCATTTTAAAAGCAATATTGGCCTGGACAGGCAGTGTAATGCAAGAGGTGGGTGTAGCATGGAGGGAGAAGTGAATAAAAACTAAGTCAAGTCAGATGGGTGTGTTAGTCCCAAACCTTAAACAAACATGAGAGGCTGTTGGAATCCAGTCACCTTTCAGGCTGCTGCAGCACAGGATCTTTGGGATGTTGAAGCCAAGCAGACACACAACAAGGTTTGCTCTACATTAAGGAAAAAATCTAGGGAAACGTTCCAGAAATTTGCTTCATGTCTCTCAACAGGTTTGGAAGGAATATCCAGGAATAACAAACCCTACAAATACGAAACACTTAAGACTTTAATGCTTACATAAAACACTCTGAGCCCATTAATTGTGTGTTCCTTTATGACACTAGACCTGTTATTCACCTCCTCTACACAGAGACAGCACTTGAGCACCTCCAGCACAGCACTGGCTTAGTCCCCCAAAATGTGGCAAGGCAAAAGAAAATGGATTTAGTCATCTTTCTCTTTCACCTTCATTTTTCATTTTCATTTTCATTTCATTTTTCCTTCTGCTATCTTGTTGCTAAGCTTCTGGAAAACCAAGCTGTGAGAATCTGACCAAGCCAGGATTCATAGAATCAGTTTGGTCAGAAAAGACTTTGAAGATCAAGGCCAACCATGATCTGACTCCCAAGTCTGATGTTAAATCTCTGTTCCCCAGCATCACATCTCTGCCTCTTTTAAACACCACCAGGGATGGGAGCTCAGCCACCTCACTGGGGAGAATGTTACAGTGTTTGAGAACCCTTTAAGTGAAGAAGTTTCTTCTAATATTCAACCTAAAGCTCCCCTGGTGCAACTCCAGGCCATTTCCTCTTGTTCTATCATGTTCAAACATTTCTGGAGGCTTCACTTTTTCCATTGCCTGTGTATTAGGATACCCCTGAGGACATGCAATAAAAGGGGAAAATCTAAGAAAGCTTTGGCCTCTTCCCCTGAACATTAATACCTCCAGGCATGGTGAAAGGTTTGCCTGTGTAAATCCAGCAACCAAATTGTTTCTGCTCAGTGATGAGGTAATCAATTGCCCTGAGTCCTAGGGGAGGAAATAAGCACAGCCAATACCAACCAGAGCGCTTAATTCAGGTGCCTGTTGCTGGCTCATGCAGTGGCCAGGAGAAAGAAAGGACAACCTGGGGACAGCCATCTCAGCAGCAGACTCAGTGCAGCAGAAGGAAAGCAAATTGGGGAAATAGAAAGCTAAGAAGAGTTGTGCAAATGAACAGGAACAGGAGGACTCAGCAGTGCACCGTGGAGGAGTTTTCCACCACTGCTGTTTCACACACCTCCCCGTTTCTGATCACTCTCTGCTCTGCTCTCTTCAAGCGTCTGATCTCAGGAAAGGAGGTGGGAAAGGAATGGCAGCAGCATCTATTTCAGCTGTGAAGACCCTTGCAGATGTGGGACCTTTCTGTTCAGAGTATAGGCACTTTGGGAGGTAAGGTGCAGAGGGAGGTTAACACCACACGTGGTGTTACAGGGCACATCTGTGCTTCCAAGAGCAGGCTGACCACCTGCAGTGACAATCAACCCCACAGCACAGGACATTTCATCATTTACATTTGCCAGTCAATCTGCCCACGTGATCACTCTGTACCTCACTCTGGTCAAAGTGAGCTGGGTTAGGTCAAGCAGCAGAGGTTTAGTGACATGGCTTCTTTTCTCTGAGGTAGGTTAAGGACCCCATACCAAAACACGGCAGATGACAAGTCTGAGGAAACTGCAGCTAGAGTTAAGGGCAGGAACCTCAGCAGGGAGCAGGATGCCTCTCTAAATCTTCACAGTAGTTTTGGAAGAACCCATGATGAGTACCAGACCAAGGATCTCTGTTAAGGAACAGCAGTGGGCAGCAATATAAGGATGTTAAGAGTTGGAAGGGACCTTTGAAGATCATCAAGTCCAACTCCCCTGCCAGAGCAGGACCATAGAATCCAGCACAGGTTGCACAGGAACACATCCAGATAGGTCTTGAAAATCTCCAGAGACTCTCTCCAAAGTCTCCAGGGCTCTCTCCAATTGAGAAGGCTACTCCAATGGAGGTTTGCCATCCTGAAAATCACTGAAAGGACATTTGTATGCCAGGGACAAAGGCAAGCTCATGACAGAGAGCTCTGATGGACTTGATGCAGATCATGAAATGCCAACAGAGCATCCTTTTCCATTTCCGGTTTTATACAAGCTTGTCCTGATTGGGAAGGAAATTGCACTCTCCTCTTCTTGTTTGAACAGATTGAGTCAAGATTTGTCAAGACTCCTGCCTTTTCCTTGACCTGGATCTTTCCTTATTTTGTATTTCCAAATATAAAAAAAAAAAAAAGAAAAACAAACCCCCAAACCATACTGATGATAAAGTAGAACTTGGATGGTCAAATATGTCTGACTTTCAGTTCTTTCTCCTTCACCCATCCTTAGCCAGCTTGCTGGAGAAGGACACTGCCAATTCTTATGAAGCTAAACCCACAATGAAGAAATGTTGATTCTGAATCCTAGAACAAAGTGTCTGACCACGTTTCAGTTGTGACTTGAAATCAGCATGTGGCCTGAATTCCCTTCTGAGACAGCTCTGCTCTAAATGGTGCTGGTGGGAAGCTGGGCTAGAACCTTGGACAGGGCCTGCTGTGCTCTACCTGCTTGGAAGGAGCCTTCATTCCCCACTTCAGTTGGCAACACGGAGAGAAAAGTGAGATCATTCAGATTAATCACCCTGCAGAAGGTCTGCTGCATTTGCATTGGATCTGCACAGGCTAGCTCCAGGAAAAATTGTTTTGACTTTATTCACAAGATGTGGAGGAAAGGGGGGAAAAAAGAAAGAAAAAACCTAACAGGCTGGAAAACAAAAAAGTATGAAACATAATTTAAAGGGCCATGATTTATGTTGAATATAAGAAGAGAAGACCTTTCAGCAGTGAAAGGGGAACCATAAGAAATATTGGGACAAGGTTTTCAGCAGGGCCTCTGGCAGGACAAGGGGTGATGGGTTTAAACAAAACTTTTCCTTACTAATATTTCTTTCTTTGTTTTCTCATTTTCCTGAAGGAGAGACCTCCTGGGTCTGTGCAGCAGGATTCAGGATGGGAGAAGTCTGGCATCAGTTAGTCTAGTTCAGAAAGGAGCTCCAAATGTTTTTTAAAGGCAATGTAACTTCATCATCAGTCAAACTGGCACAAAACCTACCTTCTTGGGCTTCTTCTCTCAGTCAGTGTTCTCTCAGACAATAATATAACAGGAATCAGAGCAAAATAAGCTCACATGTCTTTTCCTTCTGAGCAGAAGGCAAATCCTCCACCCCAAGCCTCACACCATTATGGTTAACCTGGAAATATGCTGAAGGCTGTCAGCAACTCGTGAAGGTCAACAATTTCCTAGCAGCGCCTGCCAGGAGTTTCTTTCTCATTGAAATTTGGGACTGACGTGCTGTGAGACTGGTGAGAAAGGCAGAAAAGCTAAAGAAGGTGGGGGTGGAAGGGATGTCTTCCCCTTCCTCACCAACACAACATCCTGTCCCTCTCACAGCCTCCTACCTCTTTGCGTCATTGTCTGTGCACATGTCCAACACCTACAAACTTCATCCTGACCCAACCCCAAGCAGCAGCTCCTGACACTGCTGCCTCATGCTGTATTTCCCTTTTTCTCATATTATTTTTTTTATCCATCCCTTTTTCTTGCTCTTCATGTGTTTTGAAAGCCTGCAGCTGAGTATTTTGCTAGCAGGGAGAGAAGGACACTCCCAGCTGATGTGCTGAGGGACTGGAGCATGTGCACTATGGGGAGAGGCTGACAGCCCTGAGGCTTTTTAATCTGGAGGAGAGAAGAGTGAGAGGGGATTTAATAAATGTTTATCAATATTGAGAGCTGGGGGTCAAGAGGGAGGGGACAGGCTCTGCTCAGTGATAGGACAATGGATATAAACTACAGCACAGGAGGTTCCACTCATCATGAGGAGGAACTTCTTCACTGTGAGGGTCACAGAGCACTGGAACAGGCTGCTGTGATGGTTTGAAACTGTCTTTTTAATTTTTCCTTGCAAAGTTCAGAACAGAGAAAGTGAAAGAGTGTAAATAAGTCACTATTGGGTGTAAGAAAGCAAAATAACGATTGTTCTAAACACTTCCATTGGATAGATAGAAATGTTTAAGAACTATTACCCAAAACAAAGTGGGCACTCTGCACATTCTGCAGTGGGGGCAGTTGCTGGGCTGTCTGGCTGCTGTTTCTTCTTCTCTTCTGGCTGAAGATAACACGTACTGACCTTGGCAGCTAAGTTAACAACTTTCTGCTTAACTAACTCTGCTTCTCTGTCCAGGGAGGCCTGGGGGGAAGCTCCTGGGAGAGGGAGGCCCCTTTGGGAGGGTCCCCTTGGGGGGAAGCAAAGGGAGATCGGTTGTGCTTTTCTGTTGATTGTATATATTTGTAAATGTTGTGAATTTTGTATATTTGTACATATTCATTGCATTTCGTCGTACATTTTAGACTCTGCTTGTAAATACAGTCTTCATTTGCTTCCAGACTGAGCTAGCCTGGTTATTGTTGGTGGGGGGGGAATTTCAGCTCACACCGACACAGCTGCCCAGAGAGGTTGTGGATTCTCCTTCTCTGGAGCCTTTCAAGACCCATCTGGATGTGTTCCTGTGTGACCTGTGCTGGATTCTCTGGTCCTGCTGTGGCAGGGGGTTGGACTCAACATCTTCCAGAGATCCCTTCCAAACCCTGACATCCTGTGATCTGTGATCCTGTGATCTGTGATCCTGAGATCTGTGATCCTGTGGTGATCTCCAAACAAGGTTGCTGATACCATTAATGAATCACTTCTTGTGCTCAGCCAAGGGGCTTCCAAGCTGACAGCCAGGGCTAAGATCTGGGTTTTTACCAGGCTACCAACAAATACTATCTTACATTACACACTCCTGCCAGCTCCATAGTCTCTGCTGCTCCTTTTGGGTTTGGGAATCTATGAGATTTTTTTAATTTGTTTTGTAGGAACTTGAGACTTGCTAAATTGATCCATGAGTGAGCACATTGTAGAGACACAGTATCCTAGGAACGGGCCTAGGCACTGATTCCACCTCAAGCAGAGGAGCATTATTTCTTCTCCAGACCCTTTCATGCCATTAACTCTCTCATTCTTCTTCTCCTTTCCCTCTCACTCCTACCCTCAGGAAAAAGGACCTCCCACTCCTTAATTATCCACCCATTTTCTCCAGTGCTGTCTTTCCACCACATGGACAACTCAATAATTTGGAGCTTTTTAGCTGACACTGTCTCTGAGGGCTGAAACTTGAGGTCAGCCAAAGCCAATGGGTGTTTCTTCTGCCCAAATCAAACAAATTAGTATTAAATTTTTTTAAAGAAGTGGAAAATTAGCTGGTCCCTATGGAAGCCCTACTTTCAAAGAACTTAATTTTACCTGTGTCTGAATTGACTCTTTATGAGAGCTGGTCCTGAGTTTGCCTGTGGAGCATTTTTCCATTGGAAAACACTTACCTGGTGAGAGTTAAGTGCTCTGTGGAAATGTGTTGGTTTTGGTGGAGCATTGGCAGGACATGAAACTTGTCAGAACCTTTCCTGCTTCCAGCTCTCCTGCCACGTCACCCATCTGATGCTTGGAGCTGGTTTTCCATTTCAGGAATATATGATGCCTGCAGCCTGTTGGAGCAAGCTGTCTGGAGAAGAAAGGACACAGGAAGAGCTTCTTTACTGTGAGGATGGTGGAATACTGGAACAGGTTGCCCAGGAAAATGATGGAGGCCCCACCCCTGGGGACATTCAATGTCAGGCTGATGGGGCCCTGATCTCTCGTATCTAGTTGGGGATGTCCTTGCTTAGAACAGGGAGGTTGGACAAGGTGACTTTTAGAAGTTTCTTCAAACCCAGTGCATTCTGTGATTCTACGATTCTGTGATTCTATGATTCTGTAATTCTCTGATTCTATGACTTTGTGATTCTGTGATTCTACATTTCTGTGATTCTGTGATTCTATGATTCTATGACTGTAATTCTGTGATTCTATGATTCTATGATTCTGTGATTCTATGATTCTATGACTGTGATTTTGTGACTCTATGATTCTATGACTCTATGATTCTGTGATTCTATGATTCTATTACTCTGATTATGTGATTCTATAACTCTATGATTCTATGATTCTGTGATTCTATGATTCTGTGATTCTACGACTCTATGATTCTATGACTCTGTAATTCTGTGATTCTATGATTCTGTGATTCTGTGATTCTATGATTCTGTGATTCTGTGATTCTATGACTCTATGACTCTGTAATTCTGTGATTCTATGATTCTATGACTCTGTGATTCTGTGATTCTATGACTCTGTGATTCTGTGATTCTATGATTCTATGATTCTGTGATTCTATGATTCTATGATTCTGTGATTCTATGATTCTGTGATTCTGTGATTCTATGATTCTATGATTCTGTGATTCTGTGATTCTGTGATTCTGTGATTCTGTGATTCTATGACTCTATGATTCTGTGATTCTACAATTCTGTGATTCTATGATTCTATGACTCTATAATTCTGTGATTCTATGATTCTGTGATTCTGTGATTCTGTGATTCTATGATTCTGTGATTCTGTGATTCTATGATTCTATGACTCTGTGATTCTATGATTCTGTGATTCTGTGATTCTATGACTCTGTGATTCTATGATTCTGTGATTCTGTGATTCTGTGATTCTGTGATTCTATGACTCTGTAATTCTGTGATTCTATGATTCTGTGATTCTGTGATTCTGTGATTCTATGATTCTATGATTCTGTGATTCTATGATTCTATGACTCTGTGATTCTATGATTCTGTGATTCTGTGATTCTATGATTCTATGATTCTGTGATTCTGTGATTCTATGACTCTATGATTCTGTGATTCTATGATTCTATGATTCTGTGATTCTATGATTCTATGACTCTGTGATTCTATGATTCTATGATTCTGTGATTCTATGATTCTATGACTCTGTGATTCTATGATTCTGTGATTCTATGATTCTATCATTCTGTGATTCTGTGATTCTGTGATTCTATGATTCTATGACTCTGTGATTCTATGATTCTGTGATTCTATGACTCTATGATTCTGTGATTCTATGATTCTATGACTCTGTAATTCTGTGATTCTGTGATTCTGTGATTCTGTGATTCTATGATTCTGTGATTCTGTGATTTTGTGATTCTATGATTCTATGACTCTGTGATTCTATGATTCTGTGATTCTGTGATTCTATGACTCTATGATTCTGTGATTCTATGATTCTGTGACTCTGTGATTCTATGATTCTATGATTCTGTGATTCTAAGATTCTGTGATTCTATGATTCTGTGATTCTATGATTCTATGACTCTGTGATTCTATGATTCTGTGATTCTGTGATTCTATGATTCTGTGATTCTATGATTCTGTGATTCTGTGATTCTATGATTCTATGACTGTGATTCTATGATTCTATGACTCTGTGATTCTGTGATTCTGTGATTCTATGATTCTGTGATTCTGTGATTCTATGATTCTATGACTCTGTGATTCTATGATTCTATGATTCTGTGATTCTATGATTCTATGACTCTGTGATTCTATGATTCTATGATTCTGTGATTCTATGATTCTATGACTCTGTGATTCTATGATTCTGTGATTCTGTGATTCTATGATTCTGTGACTCTGTGATTCTATGATTCTATGATTCTGTGATTCTAAGATTCTGTGATTCTATGATTCTGTGATTCTATGATTCTATGACTCTGTGATTCTATGATTCTGTGATTCTGTGATTCTGTGATTCTATGATTCTATGATTCTGTGATTCTAAGATTCTGTGATTCTATGATTCTGTGATTCTATGATTCTATGACTCTGTGATTCTGTGATTCTATGATTCTGTGATTCTGTGATTCTATGATTCTATGACTCTGTGATTCTATGATTCTATGATTCTGTGATTCTGTGATTCTATGATTCTATGATTCTCTGATTCTATGATTCTATGACTCTGTGATTCTATGATTCTATGATTCTGTGATTCTATGATTCTATGACTCTGTAATTCTGTGATTCTATGATTCTGTGATTCTGTGATTCTATGATTCTATGACTCTGTGATTCTATGATTCTGTGATTCTGTGATTCTATGATTCTATGATTCTGTGATTCTGTGATTCTATGATTCTATGACTCTGTGATTCTATGATTCTATGACTCTGTCATTCTATGATTCTATGGCTTTATGATTCTATGATTCTATGACTCTATGATTCTATGATTCTGTGATTCTACGTCTGATTCTATGATTCTGTGATTCTATGGTTCTGTGATTCTATGATTCTATGATATGGGGAGGTGACTGAGCCACCCGGAAAGGAATTTGAACTGCTACATTTGCTGCTCTTTGCTGGCATCTAGGTGTGCAACTGAGATCTTGGTTCTTGGGGAGCAACTTTCGTTCTGAAAGAATAAAACTCAGGTTTTATTTTTAGACATATACTTAGACAGTCCAAAACATGCTTAGAGTTTTGGACTCTGCCTGTAAAAGCTGGTGTCTTCTTGCTCTTGCCTCCTCCCATAATTACAAAGCACAGTTATATAGGGATTGTGAGCTCCTGGATAATTGCAGCTCTCTCAGGAAGTTGCTGTCATGTTGCTGTCTTCCTTACTGCGAAGCCTAGGGTCAGTTAAAAGGCAGTGCTGTGAGAAATTCTACAAGATCTACTCAGATCCTTTTTCATTCTCTTTTAAGAGCATCTTTGTTGTTTGAGCTCTACCTGGGTCTTACATTTTTAGGGCTTTAAGGTACAGTCTGTGCACACTGTCCTCATGCCCTAGGAAATGATGGATGGTCTTCCAAGGAGGCTGTGCTGGACACAAGGATCTTGCTTTGATTCGGATGTAGAAATGCAAAGCTGCTAGATAATGTTTGTGCTATTGACCTAAAGTTCTGAGATTCCACCAGAAACTGCTATGGACATGCTTCAGCAGGATAAAAAGAAAGATTGTTCTTTCAGTATGTACTACTTAATAGATTTAAAAAACACCAAAAAGATATACTAAAGAGGAAGGATTTTTCTATTTCCCTGCCACTTGACCAAGCATCTTACACTAATGTTTATTTCATCCCTAGGTGTCCTTCATTGATAATCATTGGAGCATGATATTAAATCTGCAGAATGTTTTTCCAGCCTCCTGTACCAAACCCTTCATCCTAGAAAATATTTCTAATGTTTTGTAAGAGTTAAGACCAAAAAAGGTTCATCATGGACTCATTTAATTCGATATCCTGAATGGGAAAAAAAAAAAAGAGAGAGAATTTATTTTATGTCAATTTTTTTCTTGTAAAGAATGAACATTTCTGGAGCATCTTCACCTCCAGATATTTCTAATCCCATAGCTTGCATTGTGGTTTGGATGCTCTTCCAGCCTGATTTAAAGCTTTAAACTTGTGCAAGACTTGCTATGGTTGGAAAGGAAACCTGAACAGATGAAGTGAAAAGCAAAGCTGAATGATTAAGATGAAGCCAGCACGTAGTTTGCATAAGTGCACAACACACACAGCACAAGGCAGACAGTGTCAAGCACTGGAACAGGCTGCCCAGAGAGGTAATGGAGTCAACATCCCTGGAGGTGTTCAAGAAACTTGTGGCCATGGCTCTTTGTGACATGGTTTAATGTCAATGGTGATCTTAGCTGGATGGTTGGATTCAATGATTTTAGAAGTCTTTTCCAACCTAAACAGTTCTATGCCTCTATGATTCTACATTTCTACAGCATGCAATGATGTTCAAATCCCCAAAATGTTAAAATCAAAGTAACTGGAGAGAGCAGGTTAATGAGGGGGTCATCCACTCTGTATCCTGACCCTAAGCAGAGCCAGCTGCAGGTTTCCTTTTTCCTTAAGAATTCTACTGCTTGCCTTCTGCAGAAGCATGGATTTCAGGGTATTTGTCTTGATCCACTTGAAGAGGCAGACTTCCCCTCTCCTGCAACATAATTCCTGTGGAACTCTGTCCTTTACTCCATTTGAGACCCACAGTCATTGCTGGAGCCCTGCTGTTCCTCCACACTATCTGTCTTTCTTCTGGCTGCTAATCCACCCCAGACACAGTGACTGCTCTCATGATCTCCCATGCAGAAGACAAGCAAGCAGCACTCCCATCTGTCAACTGTAGTCAGGAGGTGCTTGTACCCCTGCATGAGTCTATAGATGTATGGTCTCCATGTGAGCATCTGATACTCTGGTAAGAGGCTGAAGTGTTTTACACAACATTTTAGGTGATTTATTGCATTTGAGCACCTTCATAAAATAGGTTGTGTTAAGCATATGCATAAAAATAATATATAGGTTACCACAGAATTTCTTTTTATGACCTCAACCAGATCCGTCTTGGAATGTTGTCTTGAATGTTTCACTCTTGCAGGTGAAAAAACAGATTATTTCAGCTGAGCTTAGAGTGAGCTGTTTAGTCAAGAAAACAATATTGTGGAGGGAGCTGTTACCTTGGTAGCACTTTGCCAATTTAAGTACTAATGAGCCTGGTTGATTTCTGTCCTCCATCCAAAGTAAGGACTCTGTGACTACTGTGTCTCCAGGTTGCATTCCTCAGCTGTTCCAGCCTCCTACTGTTTGCAGACAATGCAGGGTCAAGAGTTATATGAATCCTCTCCACATTCCCAGTAACCCTAAAAATTAGTTGAATTTTTTTTTCCTAAGGAATATTTCATTGGTGAGATGCTGATAAAAGTTTGAATCACAGAATCAGTAGGGTTGGAAAAGACCTTCAAGATCATCAGGTCTAACCATTGCCTAACTCTACCACAACCACAGAATAACAGAATGGGAGGGGTTGGAAGGGACCTCTGAAGATCATTGAGTCCAACCCCCTGCCAGATCAGGATCACCTAAAACAGATCACACAGGAACATGTCCATGTGGGTCTTGAAAGCCTCCAGAGGTGGAGACTCCACCACCTCTCTGGGCAGCCTGTTCCAATGCTCTGCCCACCCTATACAACTGTCTTGGACTACACATTTTAGGTAGGAACTATCTTGTTGAAGCTTAGGAGTGGGAATTTGTCTGCTCTGATGGTACATGAATGTCACCCCAGCTACCTCTGATGCTGATAGCTGTACAGAATCATAGAGTGGTTTGGGTGGGAAGGGACCTTAAAGATCATCTATTTCCAAACCCCTTGCCATAGACAGGGACACCTTCCACTAGACCAGGTTGCTCAAAGCCCCATTCAACCTGGCCTCCATTAACATATATTAAACTGTATAAAGACAGAATCACTCAGATCTCATGGTTACAGGTGACCTCTTAAGCTCTCATCTTATTTCATGACATGTCCCCAGCTTCACAGCTTGCTTGGAGTTCCAGACATCAGGCACAACTTGTTGGAAGATTATAGGTGAAGCAGTGTGAGAACAGCTGTGGGTATAAACTGGAATGGGTCTAGAGGCAGACCAAAACATGAGAAATGAGGATGTGTGAACCCCTCTTTTAGTCTCAGATTGTTTACAAGAAGGTGAAAGATTCTTTTCACCACTGTTTCAACTTCAGGGCTTGGAAGAAACTCAGTGATCTTTATGTTTATAATATTTTTTTTTCCACTGAGTTTGAGGAGGGGCTGACCTGAACTCGAGGTCACTGCAGCAAAAATATTTCTGTCTCCTTCAGTCTCCTCTTCTGTGTGTCATTGTTTGGACAAGGTTTGCATTTCTTAGGGTTTGTCTGCACAAGCCCACAGTCACTCAATGTCTCCATGTCATCCTGTGCTCACCTGGGTGAGGGAATTCCTCTAAAATTCCTTATCAACTTCACTTCATCTTCATTTGGGGAAAAGGAGCAAAAATTCTGCTCCAGGGTTTGTCCTGTCTGCCCAGTGCTGAAGTTGAGTGAGGGACTCAAGCTGTTGATTCTGGTTTTTAGGAGACAGCAGCCAAGTATGATAGTTGAGAAAAGCCAAGATGAAAAAAAAAAAGAAAAAAAAAAAGCAAAACACCACACAAAACCCAGGAGAAGCCAAGGAATGATTCAACAAGACAAGAGAGTGGGAAGCCACAGTGCCTGTGCTGTGTGTACAAACAGGGCAAAGATCCCACAAGGCAAAACCAAGTCAGGTGGGTTGGGCAGAAGCAAAAAAACAAAAGAAGGTGTCAGCTCTAAGACAAGCTGGTGAGAACAAGCCACGGAAATGTGACCACAGCCAAGCTGCACACTGAGCAGCCAAAAGCAACTGGTGTGACTCCTTCCTAGCCCAGATGGGTGGAGAAACCACAACTTGGGTTTCCAGTCTAGTTTCAAGTCTCCTGGGGAATGGCTTGTGGTCAGTTAGAACTGGAGTGGTCAAGAAAGGAAGAAGAATGAAAGGTGAGGGTGAAAGTCATGCATTCCTCATAGCTCAGGTGAGGCTTGATGTAATCTCCTTTTCACTGACTTAAAGGCAAGTCCATGAAGGTATCTTCACTCAGGTCCTCAAAGGTAGCAAAGTGCCTTATTCCCTTTGAAGAGCAGGTACCATATGAGACCTCTGAAGGCTCAGCTGTCCAATAAAAGGTCCCAAAGGTGATTTTCACTGAATAGCATTGAACAAAAGTGGCATCCATAGTGGACACAGTATAGGGCTTTGAAGTGATAGGACTGTTTCTGTTAGAAAACACCTTTAAGATCATTGAGTCCATCAGCTATCTAACTCTACCAAGTCTGGTCCTAAATCATGTCCCTCAGCCTCACTTCTCTGCATCTTTTCAACACCTCCAGGGATGGGATAACCACCAACACTCTCGGCACCCTGGGCCAGTGTTTTGCCAACTTCGTTGCAAAAATCTTCTTCCTGCAGCTCCAGCTGCAGATGTCCCTTCCAACCCAGACCATTCTGTGATTCTCTGATTAATGAGTTTGCTCTCTGCACTTTCACTTCTGGCACTTTTCTTTTTCAGTTTGGTGTTTGCCCAGCAGGTGACATAATGGGACTCTGCCACCTACCGAGGTGATCAATGAGTATTTGTACAGTGATAGTAACAGATCATTAACCACTTTCCCTTGACTCAGCTCCAGGAGAAGCTGTAGCAAGCTGTTCCTTTCTCCTTTCTGAAACAAGGGGGAAATCATCCCACCTTCTCCTTCTTCTAATGCATCTATTTCTCACATTGTTGCTGCGCTGTGTTCCAAATACCACTAGCTCTTGGCAGCTGAGAGAAAGCATGGTGCTGCCAGGACTTTTTTCTCTTATGTCTACTTTCCATGTTTTTTCAGGGAAGATCATGCCAAGCCCTCACTGCTATTGTCTTTTCAACAGGAGGGATATGCCAATGCTTTCCCAGCCTTTCAATTCCCTTTTACAGCATGCTGCATCATCAAGTTGCATCCTGTGCCCTTCCTTCTTATTTTCCAATGCCGTTTTGCCAAGACCATTTGCTGGAATTTCCCAACAAGTTATCCAATGGTCATTGCTCTGTGAGCCATCAAGATGAAATTGAGGGGTTTGCCTTCTGCATTGGAACATTTCCTCCATTAGAACATCTGGTAGATTTTCAGATTTACCTTCTCATAAGGAGAGCAAGATCAGACTGGAGATATCTTCCTTGGCCAACCAGCCCATCACCTCGATTTGTAGTGGTCCTGGGAGCTGATATGTACTGGTCCTGAGAGCTGATGTGTAGTGGTCCTGAGAGCTGATGTGTAGTGGTCCTGGGAGCTGATGTGTACTGGTCCTGAGAGCTGAAGTGTACTGGTCCTGGGAGCTGATGTGTACTGGTCCTGAGAGCTGATGTATAGTGGTCCTGAGAGCTGATGTGTACTGGTCCTGAGAGCTGATGTGTACTGGTCCTGAGAGCTGAAGTGTACTGGTCCTGGGAGCTGAAGTGTACTGGTCCTGAGAGCTGATGTATAGTGGTCCTGAGAGCTGATGTGTACTGGTCCTGGGAGCTGATGTGTAGTGGTCCTGGGAGATGATGTGTAGTGGTCCTGAGAGCTGAAGTGTACTGGTCCTGAGAGCTGATGTGTAGTGGTCCTGGGAGCTGATGTATAGTGGTCCTGAGAGCTGATGTGTACTGGTCCTGAGAGCTGATGAGTGTTGGTCCTGAGAGCTGATGTGTATTGATCCTGAGAGCTGATGTGTACCAGTCCTTAGAGCTGATGAACTCTCTTCCCAAGTTTTCACAAAAGATGGTTTTGTTAAAAATTATTATTTATTGTTCATTAATTAATGTTGTTTATTATGGCTTACCTAAAATTCTCCACAACTCTGCTGCACTTTCACCTCTCCTGATAATCAGTGGTTTCCCAAAAGCTCCTGGGAGGTCCTGTCTGCCTCCCATACCTGCTGAGGAAAAGTGTTGAGTCGCCAGGTGTCAGGAGGAAGCTCTTGAAAATGTGAGTTTAGTCCAATCAAGGACTGACCAGACAATGATAATAACAGGATCCTGCTTGTATACAACTGTACACATATTAATATGGTTTTATGCTAGATGCAAATTATTGTTGCTATTACACTTACTAATAAATTTATATGGTGGACTTAAACTACCAACGTGGTATGATATTTGGGGTGGTTGGTGCCAGGGAAGAAAAACTTGTTCCTTATGCTGGAAATCCCCAGGTTTTGGTAATCTGTGCCTAAAGTTCTGTGTCACTGAGGAGCTGCTGGCACTGTATTATGTTGTCCTGATGATGCAGATTGTCCCTTTGCTCCCTAAGGAGTCGACTGCACCTTGCTCGATGCTGCAGAAGCCAAGGAGAAAGCTCCCAGCAGTACTGCACCACCAGTAAGTGGCTTCATGCTGTAAAGAGAGAAGCCACAGACTGAGAGAGTAGAAGAAATTGCAGGGTTTGGGGAAGATTTAGAAGGCAAAAAGAACTGATTGATTGATTGATTATTTATTTATCATTTTGCAGGCTGGTGTCACTGCCCCTTCTGGTTCAGAGAGCCCTGCAAAGGACACTTGGAATAGGAGAAGGGGGACATCTGACACCTCCTCTGCAGGTCAGCTCATCCTGCTGTGGGGTGGCTGGTGGGTTCAGGCTCTCCCTTTTCTAGGAACAAGCTGGGTGATGAGCACTCAGCAGGCTAAAGTTAGGTGGCATGAACCCTGACCTTAGTCTCATGGCCCCACAGTCTCCATCCTGTTAAGTGAGGATGGGAACCTGCCCTTCTCTGGTTGCCTTGTTTGGACCTTGCTAGGCTCCTGCACAGCAGCAACTGCAAGCCCCGGAAGTGCCTACCAGAGGAGGTTTTGCTGCTCTGCAAACTCAGAGGAGTTTTCCTTAGCAACAGCAGCTCTTGCCACTTCTCCTCCAGGGACCTCAGACTGAAACCAAGCTAATGCCTACGTGAGGGCAGCAGACGTCATTGTATCCATTTCACTTTCTGGTAAGTTGAGAAGCAGGAGAGGCCTCAGATGAACCCTGCTGACCTCAGATGAACCTCAGGCAACCTTCCTTCCCTTGCCATGTGCTCTGACTATGTATTTGCCTCCTCCTGGAGGCCCCATCTCTCTGTATCCCACTTGCTTCTCTCCTTGATATCCTCCACACCCACAGCTTTTCTTTGGCAGCAGAGGGCACTGCCCCCTTCTTAATTTTCCACATTCATCTCCCCCCCACCCCTCCTTCAGGCTCCTCCAAGGGCTGTAATTAGGATCTGGGTAAGTGGTGCTGTCTGTCTGCAAGCTCCTGAGAGTTTGATTTGTCTTGGCTCCCAGCTCTGACATGCCTGGGAAGGGCAAGGAAAGGAAATGGGTGGGAGCTCCCATCTAACCACTAACTTGTTCTCCCCCCTCCCCTTTTTTTTTTCTTCCCCCCCCCATCCCCTTTCCTCCCCCACCCCAACCAGAGGAAGGATCACACTGCATTGCTTAGAAAGAATTGCTCTGAAAGTTTGGGTTGGAAATCTTTTTTTATTCATTTTTTTTTGCCCCCTTCCCTTTCAGATGAAACATGCTGTGAGTCTCTCCCATTTCCATGGGCTCACAACAACGTGGGGTTGTTATGGAAGGCAGAGTGTCCGTGGCTGTGTGTGGCTGCAAGGGGTGTTTGCTTGTTCACCTGTGCTTGTGTGTAAGTGCGTAGTAAGTAGTGCTGAGGCTGCACCTAGAGTATTGTGTCCAATTTTGGGCTCCCCTGTTCAAGAGAGATGAGGAAATACTGCAGGGAGTCCAATGGAGGCTACACAGATGGTGAGGGGCCTGGAGCATCTCAGTGAGGAGGAAAGGCTCAGACCCCTGGGGCTGTTGAGCCTGGAGAAGAGCAGCCTGAGAGGAGATTCTCTCAATGTATATAAATAGCTAAACAGTGGAGGCCATGAGGATGGGGCTAGGCTTTTCTCAGTGGTGGCCAGTGATAGGACAAAGGACAATGGGCACAAACTGAAATCCAGGAGGTTTCACTAGCACTTAAGGAAAAACTTTACTGTGAGGGTACTGGAGCTCTGTCCCAGGTTGCCCAGAGAAGTTGCAGAGTGTCCTTTTCAAAAGGAACCCCCTTGATGGCCCTGTCTTGCTTTTAAACCTCTGTACAGCCATGATTGGTTTGGGTTTACCTTGGCTTATTTTTTTTTTTTTTTTTAATGAGCATTTGGCAGCCAGTTCCAACATCTGACTTGTTGTCCTCTTCGCTATGAAGGAACCTCAGCAGACAAGCAGAGCTGGGAACACCTCAGCAGACAAGCAGAGTTGGGAACACCTCAGCAGACAAGCAGAGTTGGGAACACCTCAGCAGACAAGCAGAGCTGGGAACACCTCAGCAGACAAGCAGAGTTGGGAACACCTCAGCAGACAAGCAGAGCTGGGAACACCTCAGCAGACAAGCAGAGCTGGGAACACCTCAGCAGACAAGCAGAGCTGGGAACACCTCAGCAGACAAGCAGAGTTGGGAACACCTCAGCAGACAAGCAGAGCTGGGAACACCTCAGCAGACAAGCAGAGTTGGGAACACCTCAGCAGACAAGCAGAGCTGGGAACAGTTAGATCTGATATATTTTTGCCAAAGGCTGGCATCCTAAACACACACATGAAAAAAGGGTAAATAATAGGAAAGGGAAGAGTTGTCTCTGTACTTGCAAACAGAAATGAGACACACAGGAAGGGAAAAAAAAACCACAACAATATGCAAAATATTTTCCCCTCCTTTGGGAAAGGAAACGTGGAAAACTAACAGCCTCCAAGAACAGGTTGTGGCTTTGGGGGAGAAAGAACGTGAGCTGTCATTTTCTCATCTTCTTTCTGTCATTCTGTGTGAAAAGGCTGATGCTGAATCCCAGCTAACCATAAAATAACAACAACAACAACAAGAAGCCTGCCCAGGAGCTGCCATTTGCCAATTGTGAGCTTTCTGCACCTCCAGCAGGAGTGGGAGAGATGGAAATCTGCAAAACATCCCCGCTAGGAGTGCAGAATCCTTCAAAACTCTAATCGCACCCGTGGGGGCAATCTGATTAAATGAGTGTTACTTATTGTTCCCACACCATGGCAATGTCTCCAGGAGGAATACAAATCACTTAGTGCAATGAGATAGAGCCAGCTGAGCAGGTACCAGGAATGTGGGAGTCACTTATTAAGTCACCCAGGAGGAAGAGGTTTGTGGTTTTGTTTTTCTTTTTTGTCACTTTATTTTATTTCTATTCGCCTGCACTCATCACCCCAACACACACCACCACCACTTTTTTTTTTATACTGGAACTAATAAGATAGAGTCAGATCCAGACAACCCTAAGCCTGTGGCAGAGTTTTTTCCATTGGCCAGGTGGGACCTTTGTGCTGGCAACTCTCTGTCTCGATCACATCTCGGTGGGTTGGAATCGGCACAGCTCAGCTGAAGCCAGGGAAGGCTTCTCATCTATCACTTGTTTTATTAACATTGCTCTGTCTGCAGGTCCTGCCTCTCCAAGAACACATCTTCTATTTCATTGCCTCTCATTGAAGGCAATGTGTGAGTGCTGATTTGCCTGGGCTGAGGAGCTGGTCCAGCTCTTTCGTTGTTGTTTTTCTTCCCTCACTCTCCTGTCCCTCCCCACCTCCCCTTCTCCCTCTTTTATAACAACCTTGGAATTACTGTAAGGTTTACAGTGCAGTAATAATCACCTCATTATTATTAATAACCATGGCAACAGAATGGAAATTAATCACACTACTTCTGTTTATCCCCATAGAAACAGAGCCAAAACAAACAAGCCTTGTCCACAATACCTGTTCCTAGAAATCACACATAGCACAGAAGTACCAATGAAATGAACCAGCAACTACCAGCTGCCTAGATCATTCAGTACCTCCTATGGAAAAGTCAAGGGTGCACTGCCAGGTCCATAATGAGAAGGGATCATAGAATCAGCCAGGCTGGAAGAGACCTCCGATATCATCCAGTCCAACCTATCACTCAGCCCTATCCAATCAACCAGACCATGGCACTAAGTGCCTCAGCCAGTCTTCTCTTGAACATCTCCAGGGATGGTGACTCCACCACCTCCCTGGGCAGCCCATCCCAATGGCAAATCTCTCTTTCTGGGAAGAACTTCCTCCTAACATCCAGCCTATACCTCCCCTGGCACCACTTGAGATTGTGTCTAATAGTGAACATAGGTGGAAAGAGTTTGAACACATATGGTTGTAGTATCATTATCATCCTCTTTTGCAGATGGTATGAAGGTCCTAGCCCTCACTCATTTCCCATTGCTGAGAAGTGAAACTCCAAGACACATTTTCACAGGAGAATCGGAGAATCTCTGTTCTACCACAGTCATTCTTCACTCAGATTCAGCTGCACAGCAGTTGTTCATCTGCCCTCCCCCCACCATTCCTGCATTTTCTGCAGCCTCTTACCAACAGATCACCTAACCCTTGCCTCTGCTTCTGCCTACAGCTTCATGACACACACAGGGGACTGTCTTACAGGCTTGCAAAGCGAAGAATTCATCTCTCAGATGAGCTTTCATAACCAGAGCTTCTGCAGGCTCTTATCAGCAGATGCAGCAGCAGAGATTAGGCCTGGTGAAGAAAGATGAGAGAGGCACGAGACATAATCATGATGACCAAAACCACAACCTTCTGTGAAGCCTTCTTTGTTTGGTTGGGTTTTGTTGGCTTTTTTGTTGTTATTGTTGATTGTTTTGGGTTGGTTTTGTCTTTTTTTGTTTGTGGTGGTGGTGTTGATTGTTTTGTTTTGGTTTTGTGTTTTTGGTTTTGTTTGTTTTGGGTTTTTTTTCTGTTTGGTTGGGGTTTGGGGTTTTTTGTTGTTGTTGTTTTGGCTTGTTTGGTTGTTGTTGCTGTGAGGGTTGTTTTGTTTTGTTTTGCTTTCCCAGCAGGATCTGGTCAGACTGAAAGCCTCAGGCTATTTAAAATCAGCTGCATGTTGGAAACCTGAACTCCTTTCAGTAAAGAAGTGAAACTTGACCATGTGGAGGAGAGCCACAAGGATGCTTAGGGGACTTGAACATCTCCCCTATGAGGGGAGGCTGAGAGCCCTGGGGCTATTTAGTCTGGAGAAGAGAAGACTGAGAGGGGATCTGATCAATGTCTATCAATATCTGAGGGGTGGGTGTCAAGAGGAGGGGGCCAGGCTCTTTTGGGTGGTGCACAGTGATAAGACAAGGAACAAGGGGTTCAAACTTGAACAGAGAAGATTTCACCTCAACATGAGGAGAAACTTCTTTCCAGTGAGGCTGACAGAGCCCTGGAGCAGGCTGCCCAGGGGGGTTGTGGAGTCTCCTTCTCTGGAGATTTTCCAACCCCACCTGGATGCATTCCTGTGCAGACTACCCTAAGTGCTGCTGCTCTGGCAGGGGGGTTGGACCTGATGATCTCTGGAGGTCCCTTCCAACCTCTGTGATACTGTGATAGTTCCCATGTCTTCCGAAGTGTCAAAAGGTCTCCCTCCAATCTAGACTCTCCTGCGACCACCTACCTCTCACCTAGGAAATGGAGATAAAATTCCCCTTGTTTTCCAAAATGCCGCTTATTTTATCTACATAATCCATCAGTTCTGGTGGAAAGAGGAACTCTTTGCTGTCTCACCCTGCTGTGTGCTTGTAGAGATCCACTAAATGGTGTTCAAATGGAGGAATTACAACTGGAAATACTAAAGGGAGCAGCCCTGACAACAATCTGCTTTGAGGTTTAACTGACCTTTTAAGCTTACCAAAAAAGCAGAGGATAATTAGCTGGGAGGGATCCCATCTGAACTTCCTCCAGCTAGTCCTCCTGAATCCAATTAAACACAACTTTTCCATGTCGAAGGACAGTTGAGGAGAGATTGATATTGTTTTTGGGCAATGCAAAGACACTCAGAAATGGTTTTTTGCCTGTCTTACATGATCCACTCCCAGAATTATTATTTTTAGTCCAAAGGACACTGAGTCCTACTTGGAAATGGGACAGCTCACTTTTGATGCTGTGGCTTTAGCAGAACCTTTCCAACAGGTATCAGAGGACCACAGAATCACAGAATGTTAGGGCTTGGAAGGGACCTGGAGATAGAATCTAGTCCAACCCCCTCTGCCAGAGCAGGATCAGCCAGAGTGGGTCACACAGGGACATATCCAGGAACATTTTGAATGTCTCCAGAGAAGGAGACTCCACAGCCCCTCTGAGCAGCTTGTCCCAGGGCTCTGTCATCTTCACAGTGAAGAAGTTTCTCCTTATGTTCATGTGGAACCTCCTCTACTCCAGCTTGCACCTGTTACCACTTGTCCTGTCATTGGACATCACTGAGCAGAGCCTGGCTCTGTCCTCCTGACACTGCCCTTCACATCTTTACAAACATGAATGAGGACACCCCTCAGTCTCCTCCAAGCTCAAGAGCCCCAGCTCCCTCAGCCTTTCCTCAGAAGGGAGATGCTCTGCTCCCTTCAGCACCTTGGTGGCTCTGCACTGGACTCTCTCAAGCAGTTCCCTGAGGTCCTGCTTGAACTGAGGGACCCAAAACTGAACACAATACTCCAGATGCAGTCTCACCAGGGCAGAGCAGAGGGGCAAGAACATCTAGGTACTCATCTGACACTACCTTTGTTTCAAGACACCAGAGGATTGCTCTTGTTGGGATTTCACTCTGGATCATCACTTCCCATTCTCATTTCTAACATTTTTCACTTCTAAAATTTTCATGACTTTTTGCCTATCTCCATGTGCAATTCTTCTGGCCCCATCCCCAGATCTAAGTGAACCAGTAGGTAGGACAAAGGACTCTAAAAGCTCAAGAGAAAAATAACGATTTAGCTCTTGAATACTCTTGACAGTTTTCAAGAGGTGTGTATGAACAACAAAATTGTACTCTCTGTGGGAAAGCCTGATATTTTTTTCTGAGCCTAAAATAAATCATAAGGATTTGTGTCATGGAATTAAAAAAACAAAACACAAACATTTGTGGAACAGTTAAGAAGGTGAATTTGTTCATCAGCTAACTCCAGTTAAATGAGAGTCACAAGCTTTTACATGAAGGGGGCATGGGGCTTATTATTTTATTATTTTATTTTAATCTGAAGCAGAATCCAGCCCTAATATCCTCCCTGCTACTTAGTGGAGCTACAGAAAAACAACTGATTTCGTGAGAGCACTGCCAACACAAAGTAATATTTTATACAAAAGACATCTCTGCACAAGCTCTGACCTTTAAAATATTATATAAAACTTTTACTAGGAGATGCAAACAGTTTGTTAATGTTAGCAGGGTCAGAGGAGGAAGGAAAATACTTTTCTTCCCATGAACTGAAGGCACTGAGGTGGCTTAAATGTTGGCTCACTTGTGTGGGCAGGATTTGTGATTTCAAGAGCTTGTACAGACATTCAAGGAGTTTGACAGAGTATAAGTCTAAGAGGTGTAAACTTCATGGTGCTGGTCACTTGGAGTTTGTCCTGATAAAAGCAGGGAAAGCATCCAGTCCTCAAGGTTTCCATTCAAATATAGTCAGGATTTGATGCTGAGAATATATTGAGGTCACTCTCTGCTGAGATAATGCTGCTGAAGATCAATTTCAAAGTCTTATCTTTCACTGTGTACTGGAAACTTGTCTTCAGATCAGGTCCTCAGGCTTTGCCTGACTCTTAAGAGAGAACTCAGTGTTGGAAGTTCCATAACTTCTCTGACAACTGAAAGAAGGACAACATCCATTCC
>NC_072029.1:2222053-2242053 GCF_027791375.1 Indicator indicator
TTTCATTACTTCTGACATCATTATCTCTGTTTCCTACTCTACCAGCTTCACATTACATCACTCCCAGCCTTCTGGTTTTTGAGGCGAAGCCTTCTCTTTGTCCTCATTAGGATTTTTTGCAATCTCCTTGAACTTTTGGGAAGAAATTTAATAACCTTTCCCATAACAGATGAAGATGGAGGAAGACTGGGTTGACTTGTGGTGAAGGAAGAGACATGGTTATAACTAATGATGAGATGGCTTCCAATGTGCTTCCAATGTGGACTTTGATGATCCTTGAGGTCTTTTCCAACCTGTGATTCTGTGATATGTGCATCTATGTTCAAAGCATGCCCAGACCTCTCATGCAGCCTAAAACCAGACTACAGCTTTGTGTCTTAACCTCTGGATGGCTCTAGTGTTATCTACTGATACATGGACAGTACTAAACAACCCTAGGTCCCTCAGCAGCTCCTCACAAGACTTGTGCTCAGCACTAGACCCTTCACCAGCTTTGTTGCCTTTCTCTGGACATACTCCAGCACCTCAGTTTCCTTCTTGGAGTGAGAGACCCAAAACTGAACCCAGGATTCAAGTTGCAGCCTCCACCAGTGCTGAGTACAGAGGGACAATCACCTGTCTGGTACTGCTGGGTTCACTCTTGCTGATCCAAGCTAGGATGCTGTTGGTTTTCTTGGCCACCTGGACACATGCTGGTTCATCCTTAGCCAGCTGTCAATTAACACCCCCAGGTCCTTTTCCATGGGCAGCTTTCCAGCTGCTCTTGTCCAAGCCTGGAGCGCTCATGGGGTTGTGAACCAAGCGCGGGACCTGACACTTGGCCTCGTCATTAACTCTCCATCCTTCCTGTGCAGTTCTTTCATTCTTCCACTCCCTGACTGCAACAGAGCTTTGTGGTCTGTTACCTTACACACATTTATCTCTCAAAAATGGGACAAGATGATGACAGAAGAGTTGTGCTGCAGCTTCACTGGAGTCCATCACATAGACCCCATATTAAATTTCACCCCAGCTTTGAATAAATATTTAATTCTCATGCTTTCCTTCCTATTATGAGAGTCATATATGCCTTATGTACATCACAAGGATGAGACTAAACTTAGCTGGAGGATGCAAATCTTTCTGATCATTGTAATTATAGTTCTGGTGTCAGAGAAATTTTATCTGGCTTTGGATGACACATATCATGGGAGGTTTTCTATTCACTGCCTCTCCTTTTCCTCTCTGCTATCTCAGGAGTGTAAAGGTCTTTTATTTTGGCCAGAATCTAAACAGCATTATGAACTACATAGTGATGTTCAAGGGAAGGAAGCAGCTTGTGTAATTTTCTCACATATGGTTCCAGTCCTTGGAGACATCCTATTGATTGCTGTTCTGTACCTGCCCAGCCATTAAAGGCTGAACTAACCTCATTACCACAACCTTCCTTCCTGATTAGACCTTCTTACTCACTGCTAATGTCCTCATCTTACAACCTTTAGTCCCATAGGTAACGCAGCTGAAACCACATCAGTGAGGCTTAGGCTGGGAACTGCTGGGCAAGTAGAGCCCTGGAGTTTGTCTTTGGACTAATGGGACACTTGGAGAGGAGTGTTTCATGGGAATGGGAGCAAAACTTGCAGAGAGTCTCCCCTGTGTGAGTTAAAACCTGAAGCTATTACATTTTTCACACGGGGTGACATTTTAACTACCACAGTGTGGTGACATTTGCCAATTATTGATTACTGGTTCAGGGCATTAAAAAGGGATTTAATTTCCACTTTCTCTGGCAGGAGGGTTGGACTAGATGGTCTCCAGAGGTCCCTTCCAACCACTATCACTCTGTGATTCTGTACAGTGAATGGTAGTGGAAAGACAGCCAACCTCTTCTCTTGCCTCAGCTCTCTCAGCTCATCATAGCAAATGAGCTCCAGCCCTCTCATCATTTCTCTGGCCCTGCTCTGGACCCACTCCATCAGGTCCATGTCCTTGTGTTGAGGGCTCTATATCATAATCTCCTGTAGCCCATAGTTAGCCAACACCTAGTCAGGGTGAAGTTTTGCAAGGCCTTTTTTGCATTTGGTGTCAACCATCACTTTAAACATCCCCTCCTGTTCTCCTCCATCCTGCCCTCAGGTTATCCTCAGAGCTCTTCCTGAACTACATTTTTCACAACCTGGCAGTGAACCCAAAGAGGGAACTGATCCAGCAGGAAAGAAGTAAATTGTGATTTTTCTTTTCTTTAGTTCTTCTTCAGCTAGCTCTGTTCCTTGGACAGGTTCAGTGAGTGGCCACACAAGCATTGGTGCAGAAATAGTGTGTCAGAGGGGGATGGGATGGGGTTATGGATCCAGGGTACAGAAATGCAGAATGCAGTAACACAAAACATCTAACCTGTGAGCAGCAGGATGAGTGGGGGTAATTCTCCCCCTTCGCTCTCAGCGGACCCCACCTGGAGTACTGCATGCAGTTCTGGTTCACCCAAGAGAAGAAGAACTTGGAACAGATCTAGAGGAGGGCCACAAAGATGATCAGAGGTGTGGAGCATCTCTCCTATTAGTACAGGCTGTGAGAGTTGGGGCTGGTCAGCCCACAGAAGAGAAGGCTTTGGAGACACTTTATAGTAAGCTTTGGATAGGTGAAAGGGCTGCAAGAAAGCTGGGATGGGACTTTCTACAAGCCTTTGTAATGATAGGGTGAGGGGCAATGGCTTTAAGATGGAAGAGGGTAGATTTAGACTGGAGGTAGGAAGAAATTCTTTACAGTGAAGGTGGTGAGGCACTGGAACAGGTTACCCAGGGAGGCTGTGGATGATCCCTCCTTGGAACACTCCAAGGCCCTGCTGGGCAGGGCTTTGAGCAGCCTGGTCTAGTGGAAGCTGTCCCTGCCCATGGTGGGGAGGTTGGAACTGGATGATCTTTAAGGTCTATGATTCTATGAACCACAGCCTCCCTTACTTACCTGGGTGGCTTTCACAGTGAATGACTGAAGGACTAGGAGGTCTCAAAGTTATTTGAAGTGCTGGGTTCTGAGAGACAGTGCCTACCATGAATGTGCACATCTCCACAGGCTGCCACAAATGCACTGTGTGATCCTTTGTTTCCACTGAAATAATACAGTGCAGAAATGATGAATATTTCCTTATCTTGGCTGCCTTCCTGCAACGAAGGAAAAATTGGCTGGTACAGAGGGGGAACACCCAGGAAAACATTTAGTGTATAGCCTGGATATTCACTCAGAGCACTATGACATGTTTGTTGAGATCAGAAAGGTTTTCTCCAAAAGTGGAAAGCAAAAGAATGAAGACAATATTTAAAACAAACAAACAAACAAAAAAACAACAACAAAAAAAGGAAAGGAAAAAATAAATCATAATTTATTTCCCCTACACGATACTGAGATGGTAAAACCCCAAACAAACAAAAGCCAACATGCTGCACATACCAACAATCAAGTTCTTTCTCTGGCCATATATGTATTTTGTGAGCCAGTGCTAGAGTTGAGAAAGCAGCCACTTCAAATTGAGTGGGAAGGGAGGGAAAAAACCTATCAGCCTAATAAAAGCCAGTGGGGTTAGATAAATTACTGAGAAAAGGGAGAGGCAATTTCTGTCCATTTTAACGCCCACATGCTGGAGGGAAGAAGTGAAAAGCAACCCCAGGGATAATTTATGGTTGCCTTTCCCAATCTGTATCCAGGTCCAGAAGAACCCTCTTTCATCCTGGGAAGTTAATCAATAGCAAACAAATTCCTATAGAAACATTGTGGTGGGGAGGGGAAGGGGGGGAAAAAAAGGCTTGGGAGTTCAAATCCTCTGCAATAAAGAGGCCAGACATTGGCAAGCAGTGCTGTTCCCTGCTGGCATTTCATGGAAGCAGGAGGTCCCATTACAAAGATGTTCCCATGGCTACCAATACGACCTCAGCAGCACCATTTCTGCTTATCATGACCCAGTTGCCAAAGATTCACTTGGCAGGGAAGACTGGCAAGGTCAGCAGAGAGTTACCCAGGGGTCTGGGCTTCTTGGTCCACTGTATGCATTCTTTACACTAAAGATCACTTCAGAAGGCCACCTCTGCTGCAGCTCTTCCCGTAAAAGCAGACTCTGAGCACATCTGATGCCGCAGTCCAAGCTCTTCTTGGTGTGTTTTGGGTGTGTTCGACCTGAAGCAGACCAAAGTGTTCAGCAGCTGAGTCCACTGTAAAAAAAAAAACCCAAACCCCAGAGTCTGGCTCTTCTTAAGTGTAGTGTGAACCTTGTAGATTAGTTAGATGACTCCCTCCCAACAATCCTACCTAATCCTGGTGACCAGATTAGGAATCAGCTGCCCTAGACCATCTGCAAGCATTGCAGAGGCTCTCTAATTCAGATTCAACATGGAGCTGAGTCACCATTGCTGGGTCTCCACTGTCTCCCTTGACAACAGGGAATTAACACCATTGTCTACAAGGAGAAGATGAAGCCAGTTGACATGCAGCAGTCTTACACTTCCCAGCATAACATCCAACCACAGAGGGGCTGGACATTTTATAAGCCTGGAGCAAAGCCATGGGATTCACCTCTTTTGAGGCTGCTGTTCATCATGCTCTTTGCAAATCTAAATGTGATTCTGCCCTCCTTAGTGGGCATCTCTTTGTGCTGCATGAGATGTGTCATAGGCAAGCTAAGGTCACCAACACTATGTTCTTGGTCACGTCACCAATGTCTGTGCCTCTCTTGTGCCTCATCTGCTCCAATATGAGTTTTCTGCAGCTCTTGATATCGATTCTGGACTCCATATCAGCAAGTTCAAGCTTTAACTTGCTCAGTTCTTTACTATGATGGTGGTGGAACACTGAAACAGGTTGCCCAGGGAGGTGGTGGAGACCCCATCCCTGGAGACATTCCAGGTAAGGTGTGATGGGGGTCTGAGAAACCTGCTCTGCTTGGGGATGTTCTTGCTGACTGTAGGGGAGGTGGGCTAGATGACCTTTAAAGGTCCCTTCCAATCAAAAAAATGTCTGTGATGCTAAGAGTTATTTGAAAGCCTTTTACTGGTGTCTTCCCCATGTTCCTTGTTTAATTCTTGTC
Source organism: Indicator indicator (assembly GCF_027791375.1). Taxonomy (NCBI): domain Eukaryota; kingdom Metazoa; phylum Chordata; class Aves; order Piciformes; family Indicatoridae; genus Indicator; species Indicator indicator. Next base: position 2,227,104 of record NC_072029.1, read on the forward strand.
TGGGTTAGTAAGGCAGAGTTTCTCCTCTGTCATTCTGATGCTTTTAACAGAACTCAAATGAATCTAAAATGTTTGATAATGACCATGCTCTATAGGAGCAACCTGATCCAGCTGGAGGTGTCCTTTCTGACTGCAGAGGGTTTGGTCTAGATGACCTTTAAAGGTCTCTTCCAACCCAAACCATTCTATATTTCTATGTAACAAAAGAGGAAAGAGGAGGAAGGGGTAGGGTTTGGTTTATGCCTCTCCAAAAGAGGGCACTAGGAGCTCTTTACAGCTACTGCAAAGAGACATTACATCAGCTCCTTTCAGCAACACTTAAAGCTCTCTTGAGGCCCAAGTAAATACATCAAAGAACTCCAGAGCAGGTCATTTATTCAAAACGATGTGTCTGCCATTTCATTCCCCTTCCCTCCAGCTCAAGGTTAGCCAAAAGCTGTCACAACCTTGGCCCAAGGCAGGAGCAAAGCCTCAGCAGAAGGCAGCAGCCTGTTCTCCTCCCTGCGCTGCTCCGGCTGCTCCACCGAGAGCCTGGCATCAGGAGATGGACCTATTGCATTTCACACACACACACACACACACACACAAAGAACAGAGAAGCTATAAATCCTGACACAGGATATTTATTGAAAAATGAAGGTAATAACACTAATCCAGATAATGAGCTGTATGTTTCCCTGCCTCAGAAAACGTCTTAGCCAGTGGAAATAAATCCACCTGAAACTTCACAGCCGACTTGCTTGTTTTAGCTCTGTTTTTTATTGCTCCAGTCTTCTTCCTCCTCATTTACAAAACTCCTTTCTTTTTTTTCTTTTTTTCTTTTTTTCCCTTCTTTTTTTTTTCCCCCTTTTTTTCTTCTTTTCTTTTTTTTTTTTCTTTTTTTTCTTTTCTTTTTTTAATAGAATAATTTTGGTTGGTTGGAAGAAGCTTTTAAGAGCATCAAATCTGACCGTTAACTGCCAAGTCACCACTAAGCCATGCCCCTCAGCACCATATCTACATAGCTTTGAAACCCCTCCACGGATGGAAACTGCACCACTGCACTGGGAAGCCTGGGCCAGGCCCTGACAAGCCTCAAGGGGAAGAAATTTTTCTTAATATCCCATGCAAACCTCTCCTGGCACAAGTTGAGGCTGGTTCCTCTTGGTCTTGTTTCTTTAGAGAAGAGCCTGACCCCCACCTCACACCAGCCTCCTTTCAGGGAGTTATAGACAGCCAAAAGCTCTCCCCTCAGCCTCCTTTTCTCCAGGCTAAACAGCCCCAGTCCTCAACTGCTCCTCATAAGACTCATTTCTTATTATTTTGTTAGTTAGTATGTAAACTTTTTTCCTTTAAGCATACATTTTTTTGCAGAGTCCACACTCAGGGTTTATTTCATTGCAATCCAGATGAAAAAAAAAAAACAACCCAGTGCCTGACAGTGAACAAGAAGATATCTGTTTGCCTTGAAGACCAGCACCTTCAGCAAAAGCCACGCTGAAGATTCAGGAAAAGTGGTTCTGTGAATGGAGAGCATTTCTTGCCAGTTGGGATACCAAGTGAGCCTAGAAAGAATTTTCTTTTTTTCTTTTTTTTTTCCCCCTAGAATACTTGGAACCAACCTCACCTCCAGGAGACTGCTAAAAGCCTTTGTCAGGATGACGCCATGAAGGCTTCCATGGACCTTTTATTTTTTTTTTTTTCTTAATGAAGGTGAACTTTCCTTTGACAAACAGCCTCAGCAGCCACAGCAACTGGTGAGAACAATGAGTCATAAAAAGTCTGTTATTAAAAATGTTTGCTTTGTTCACATCCTGAATTGATTTCCTCTAATGATTTCCCTCTGACGGCTGTGGTCAAAAATAATAACAGCAATAATAAAATAAGAGAATATGCCCCTCCCTGGGTCTTCTAATGGAGGCTTTGCTCTCCATGTGTTGACAGAGCAGCCCTGTAGACAGCCCAAGATGTGGATTCAAGTAATAAAATCAAGGAAATTCCTGCATATTACTGCTTCTTGTTATTATTAACATGCTTGCATTATGCTGGTAATGTAAGAGGCTGTAAGTGTGCTGAGGGTCTGAGGTGGAGCAGGGACCATTTAGGGGGTTAGAAAGGAGGAGGGCCACAAAGATGACCAGGCTGCAAGAGTTGGGGCTGTTCAGGCTCTGGAAGGACTTTATAGTGGCCTTCCAGGACCTGAAAAAGGACTGCAAGAAATCCAGGGAGGGACTTGTAGTGATAGGAAGAGAGGCAATGGCTTTGACCTGGTAGAGGATAGATTTAGACTGGAGATTGGGAAGAAAATCTTTACAGTGAGGGTGGAGAGACACTGGAAGAGGTTGCCCAGTGACATTGTGGATGTCCCCTCCCTGGAGGTGTTCAAGACCAGGCTGGATGAGGCCTTGAGCAGCCTGGGCTAGTGGAAGGTGTCCCTGCTCATGGCAGGGGGGTTGGAAGTGGATGATCTTTAAGGTCCCTTCCAACCTAACCCATTCTGTGATTCTAGGATTCTATGCAGTCACAGCATTTTGGTTAAAAGTAACAATGTCTGGACAGAAAATTCTCAGTTCCCTTTGATCAAAGTGGAAGCAGAGCAGACCTGAAAGAGAGTAAATGTTGTGAAGAACCATGGAAGAGTAGGAAGGAGGGTGAAGGAGGTATGAAATATCTTCTCACCAAGAGGATGGGAAATAATCAGCTTCATGACCCTACAGTGTCAGATTCGTTTGCAATGACTTGGTTGTGGATTTCTCACATCCTGTCTGAATATATTAACTATTGTCTATTTTTTCTCACACTTTTTTTCTTCCTGTGCTGCCAATCAGACATTCCACCCTCAACTGAATAAATGAAAATAGAGCTGAAAGAGGTAAACTTGCTCAAGGGGAAAAAAACCCCCAACCTCCAACCCTGTTTTAATGAACTGTTATTTTTAGACTTATTAAATAAATACCTAACTACAATATTTGAAGCTTGATTCAGAAGTGAAGCACACAAGGACACTCTAACTAAACAGGATTGCATTTTCTTTTCCACTGGAAACCAAAATTGTCTGTGGAAATCAACTGCTCATGATGAAACTTCAGAAGTGTTGTAGAAATCTCTTCCTTCTGTCATGAGATGTGGTTTCAAAATGGGTATTTTGATACCAGTACTGCATAATTGAAGGTTTTTTGGCTGGCATATCTGAGTTGGAAACTTGCCTCCATTGATCTAAGGGAGCTGAAAAAAAAAAAAAAGGAGACTGAATATTTGAAAGGGTAGGAGGAAGAAGCGAAATAACTGAGGGAAATGAACTTGATAGGAAAGGAGAAAAGAAACAAAGTTTTCAATCCAGGGAATGACATGATGGTCGAGAAAACAGAGAAAGATGAACAGAACCAAAACTGGAAAACCTCTCTGAAGAAATGCAGAAATGATTGCAGGACAGGGAAAATAAGTTTGTGCTGAGAATAGAATCTAGAGAAAAATCTATTGATCAAAGTAAAAGAAATAAATTAATGCCAGGTCAAGAGAAGAAAGGGGAACCAGAAGAGAGAGAGATGAAAAAAAGGTCAAATAAATCTTTGAGGGAAAAAAAAAAAAAACACTATGAAAGAAGAGATTGATGGTGCCATGGGGCTAAGATCCCTTCCCTACTGAATCTGAGTGATTTCCCTCCAGGACCTCATTTTTAGCAACAAATTTATTTCCTTTCTTAGCTCTTTATGGCTGAGAGGCTAAAGCAGGGAGGGGAAACCTTAGCCATCTGAGTCATACACAAATGTGGGAGCTAAGGGCTGAAAGGAATTGCTTCTCTGGTCCTTTGGGGTGTGGGGGAAGTCTCCCCATTGTCTGGTTTAAATACCATTCATTAAAGAAAAATAAAATACATCAGCTCCTGTTCATTAAATGCTCTAATAAGGTTCCCTCCTTGGGTAATATCATTTGTAATGTTCCTGTCCATCAGAAGCAGTGAAGTACCTCTCACAGCTCACGGATGAAAATCAGTGGAAGGAAAGGTCTGGAAAGGTGAATGCTCTCAATTATTAGCTCCCAGCCTTGGTTCACAAGGTCTTCACAGGGCTTTGTGCAGGGGCATCATGGAATCATAGGAGGTTTTCAGTTGGAAGAGCCTTTAAAGGTTATCTAGTTCAACCCTTTTGCAGTCAGCAGTAACATCTGCAACCAGAGCAGGTTCCTTAGAGCCCCAGACCACCTGACCTGGAATGGTTCCAGGGATGGAGCTTCTACCATCTCTCTGGCAAACTTGGGCCATGTTTTACCACCCTCACCATCAAAAAAAAAAAAAAACAAACAAACCCACAAAGGAAAAAAAAAAACACCCAAAAACCCCAAGCTATTCCTTCTCTTTAGTCTAAACCTCCTTCTGTTAGTTTAAACCAACACCCCTTGCCCTGTCACAACAAGCCCTGTTAAAAACTGTGTCCCCATCTCCCCTGCCCCTATAAGCACTGACAAGCAGTCAGGCCTCCCCAGATCCTGCTCTTCTCCAGGCTGCCCAAGCCCAACTCTCTCAGCCTGGCCTCACAGCAGAGGGCTTCCAGCCCTGCCAGCATTGCTGTGGCTTCCTCTGGCCCCTCTCCAACAGGTTCATGTCTTTTCCTTGCTGGGGACTCCAGAGCTGCCCCAACACTGCAGGTGGGGTCTCAGCAAAGTGGAGCAGAGGGGGAGAATCCCCTCCCTCCACCTGCTGCCCACACACCTTAAGGGGCTATGGTTCACACTTTCTCTTTATAGCACATTATATTTTAATGATCACAGCACATAGACAGATACAGATCTATGCACAAAAAAAAAAAAAAAAGAAGAAAAAAAGCATGGGAATTTATTTTTTTTTTAAAGTAACTTAAACCAAACCCAGATTTTAGGGACCTTAATTTCTTCTTTGAGCCCAGATGGTACTTCAATGAAATTCTTTTCCCATATCATTCCTGTCTACCTTTGTAAATGTTGGGCAGCAAAGCTTCATCTTTAGTAATAACAAATAGTGCCAGGAAACTTTCACAGGCAGTGGAACTCAATCACCCACACTGTTAAAGCCTTAATAATGTCCTTAGTATGTTGTTGGCCCAAGCTACCTTTCAGTCTCCCAAAATTAATTCCTGGGTATGAGTTGGGAGTTAGTAGGGACTACTAGTAACAGAGACTGAGGATGTGGCCACCTCCAAGAGGCAGGGAAAGGGGGAATGCAAACCATTCTGGATTGGTAGTATTCAAGGACAGAAAATAGTTTGTAGGCAAGTTTTGTTTCTAGGTATGGATGTTATTTAATATCCTGAGTCCCTGAGCATGATAAAAGAAAAAAAAAAAAGAGTGGTTCTGTGGTAAGCCAAACTGACCTGATTACGCAGAAGGAAAAGAAAACCAAACCAAAAAAACAAAGCAAAAAAGAAAAAAACTGCAAGTACTTAGTGTAGACTCCAGGAAAAAAAGTTATCCCTATCCTCATACTGTCCTCAGACTTCCACTTGCACAACTTGCTACTTAGCGTCTGATCACCATGGTGATGTTTTGCTTGCCTATTTATGAGTCCCTACCAAAAGCCAACAAGGTAATTGCAGTCCCAGCCTGCAATCACAAGATCCCAGCGTGTTGTGGGACAGAAGAGATCATCTAGTCCACCCCCCTGCTAAAGAAAGGTCACCCAGATCAGGCCCAGGACCACAATGCCCAGGTGGGTTTGGAATCTCTCCAGAGAAGGAGACTCCACAACCTCTCTGGGCAGTCTGGGACAGGGCTCCAGCACCTTTACAGTAAAGAAGTTTTCTCTCATGGTTAGATGGAACCTCCCGGGTTAGAGAAAGAGAGGAAGGGAGAAAGGAAGGAATCAAGGAAGGAAGGAAGGTAAAGGTAAAGGTAGATGCAAAGGTGAAGGTAAAGGTAAAGGCAAAGGTGAAGGTAAAGGTAAAGGCGAAGGTAAAGGTACAGGCAAAGGCAAACGTGAAGGCAAAGGCAAGATAAAGGTAAAGGTGAAGGCAAAGGTGAAGGTAAAGGTGAAGGTAAAGATAAAGGCAAAGGTTAAAGTAAAGGTAAAGAAAGAAAACAGGTAAAAAAAAAGAAAAGATAAAGAAAGTAAAAGAGGAGCATTTTTCTCAGAGCAGGTATAGCAGTGGCTGTTCCCATCCATCCATTGGGGCACCAGGGTCCTCACCTCTGTACACCCAGCCCCACCTTGGGAAGGCAGATGTGGAGCTCCCTGTGGAGTGATTCACAGCCCCCAGCTGCAAAGGCCTCCCTGGTCTTCTCAGAGTGGAGAGGAAAAGTCAACACAAACAAGGCCTGCCTGGTTTGAAGCTGAACTGGAAAAAGTTACCACCTGCTGAACTGACATCACCCTGACATCACAGGTTGCTGTTGCCAACTTACACACAAGGAGATTTGTCCTTTTTTAATTTCTTTCCCTGTTGCCTTTCTAATCTCTCCCATTCATCAGCCCCTGACTGTTTCCTGTTTTTTACTTACAGTGTCAATGCCGTTGTGGCTTTAACTTTCCAGGTATTGGTTGGCCACTGGGACTCACCTCTGAGCAGAAGACAGCAGTGAGGATGGGCAAATCTTTGGCTATGTGTTGAGGATCTTTCTGCCCAGCAAGGCTTGGCCATCTTATATTCATCTCTTGGTAATCACAGAATCCCAGAATCTTTTTGATTGGAAAAGACCTTTACTATCATCCACTCAACACCACCAGGACCATTAATCCATGTTCTGAGGTGCCATGTCTACATGGTTTTCTAACATCTCCAGGGATGCTGACTCTACCACCACCCTGTGCAGCCAGTTCCAATGCCTTTCACTCTTGCAGGAAAGAAATTTTTCCTAATATCCAACCTAAACCACCTCTAGCACAATTTGAGGCCATTTCCTCTCATTTTATCACTTCCTTTCTTTCTTCCCCACTCCCTTTACCCCCCCTCCCCTCCCCTTTCTTATCAAGTGGGGCAAACTTTAATAATTCTCTTCTTCTCTTTCTAGTTGAGCTGTATTTGACTATACAGGTGCTTGAAGACTCTTTTCATATTTTCTATTGCAAAGATATTTGGGCTTTTTTTTTGGTTGGTTGGTTGATTGGGCTCTTTGCTTGTTTTGTGTTGTGCTATTTTGTTTTGTGTTGTGCTGTTTTTTGTTGTGTTGTGCTGTTTTGTTTTGTGTTGTTTTGTTTTGTGTTGTGCTGGTTTTTGTTGTGTTGTGCTGTTTTGTTTTGTGTTGTTTTGTTTTGTGTTGTGCTGTTTTTTGTTGTGTTGTGCTGTTTTGTTTTGTGTTGTTTTGGTTTGCGCTGTTTAGTTTTGTGTTTTGCTTTGTGTTGTTTTGTGTTGTGCTGTTTTGTTGTTTTGGGTTAGTTGGGTTTTTTTGTGGTTGTTGTTGTTTTCACATTAAACTTCAATGGAAAAACAGGAGAGGGAATCTCGAATTATATTTTTTTTTTTTATTCCTGTTTGACAAAATGTAATAATGGCACACGGATGGCAGCTAAAACATTCCTATCACTTTTTACTGGTTCACAGATATTTCCTCTGCTCATAAGGAAAGTACAACCAGGGCTTGTAAAACACTTTAAAATCAGGCAAAGCTTCAGGTTTAATACTGTCAGTGGCTGTTGCTGCTAGCCTTAAGGAGATTTTGCCTTTCTTTTTGGTATATCTGGCTTAATCCAGCCTGACTTAGACATGAAATTTATGGAGGTAGATGAAGGAGGAGAACATTGGATCAGAGATATCAGATCCTACACCCTAGCAAATGCCATTCCATTTCCACTCTTAGCAAAGGCACCAAGAGCAGACTGGGAGAGGATCTTCTCAGTGCTCATTAATATCTAAAAGATGGGAATCAAGGGGATGGGACCAGACTCTTTTCAGTGGTGCCCAGGGACAGGATGAGGTGCAACAGGCACAAACTGGAACCCAGGAGGTTCCATTTGAACAGGAGGAGAAACTTCTTTGGTGTGAGGGTGATGGAGCCCTGAAGCAAGCTGCCCAGAGAGGTTGTGGAGTCTCCTTGTGCAGAGAGATTCCAAATCCACCTGGACATTGTGATCCTGGACAAACTGCTGCAGGGGAGCCTGTTGTAGCAGGTGGGTTGGGCTGGATGATCTCCAGAAGTTCATTCCAACCCTCCATCATGGTGTGGCTCTATGATTCTGTCATTCTGTGACAATGAATTTATTCTTGTTATTGTTTTTCTTATTGCTATAGCACCAGGGTCAATGTCTCTGCAGCCCAAGTACAGTTTGGCACCATGTGAAATACAGTAGCATTTAAGAGCTTGACAGGTTACTCCTTTTTTCCACAGCCTTTTCAGAACATGACTGGACTCTGACCAACAGGACAGATTTAATTTGATCTTAATATATTCTCCTGACAAGCTATTAGATAAAAGGCTGGAAGCAGAATTCTGTGATTCTGAGCTCCACCCTCCCAGGAGATAAAAGAAAAGGAAAAAAAAAAAAAAAAAGAAAAATTCCTTGCTGCTCTGTCTGCTGGAGATCTGAACCTTTGGGGAACAATTGGCTGGAAAATAACCCTGATAAATGGGAGTAAAAGAAGAAGTGCAAAGAGCTCAGTCATCTACTTCTCCCTTACGTTTCCATGTGAATGGAGAACATTTTCTCCACCCTCCTCATAAACCAACCAACAAGCCAACAGAGACCATTTAAGGGACTAAAACCCCAAGCCATCAATTTTTCCAGGCTAATGCTTTGCTACTTAAGCCTCAGGGTGAGCTCGTTCAAGCTGATCAAGTGAAAAACAAAACAAAGCCCCCCCACCCAAAGCCATGTGACAATAACTCTCACTCATACACAGCACCTTCTGTCCCCAAGGATTTCAAAGCACTTCATGGATTAGGCAAAGTGAAGTTCTGCCACCCGTTCAGCAGGACCCAGCAGTCTGTTAACTGTGCAACAATTTTCTTCCTAGTTCAGGATATGAAACAAAGTCTTGTTGAACCTGATAATCTTCTGCTGTCACCTCCCTCCCTGAGATTTATGGTGGAGGTTTGCCTGTGACATATTGCTTCCAGTTGAAACTACTGGAGAAACCCTAGGAATAGATATTGTCCTTACTAAAAAATTACTCAGGACAGGAACTCTCAATACTGCTGAGATAAACCCCTCTCTATCCTTCCCTGGGTTTGGATGTCTGGTCAAAAGCACTTAATACTGCTCAGATAAAACCCTCTCTAATGCTTCCTTGGATTAGGATGCCTGGTCACAAGCTTGCTTCTCTCAAAGGTGCTGCTTTCAGAAGTTACAGAAACAGTGACTCAAAGAAAAGGGATGGGTTTGCCCTGACTGATGTGTTGTGCCTCAGCATAGAAAGAAAGATGTCTTTGGAGACCTCCCCAGCAAACTGCTGACTGAACCCCACCATATTTGGCTTAGAAGGACCAGAAGAACCACATCACTGAGCAGCAGGCTTCAGTTTTGCTCACTGTTCCCAGGCTCCATCCAGACCTTTATGGTGAGAGGCACTCTCCTGCCGATGACCTTCATGCTGTTAGAGAAGAGCCATCCATCCTAGGGCTGAGGAATCTTTGCCTATCCAATTTAGGTCAGCCCTGGAACTTTGTGTAGAGAATCTGCCAAAGGTCTGCTATGCCGTAATTAAGGAGTCTCTTGGCCCTGCCAAGGCCAAGACCTGCTCTCTTGAGAGGCATAACTCAGTGCTGAACACCAGTCACGAGCATTAGGATCCACTGGGCAAAACGTTGGGCCAGAAAACAACTCAAAAAGGTCTTACAGGCAAGAAAGTCATGGAACTGAAGATTAGGTGGGCCTCAGGTGGTACCTTTGTTGTATTATTATTCACGGGACAAAAGGAAACTGGCCAGAAGAACCCCCTAAGGTCATCAAGGAATATTGTCATTCCAGGAACGTGTTCTTTGGTCTCTATCACATTGACTGAAATTTTCCATTCAAAGCAAGAGTATTCCACAGGAAGACTACTTCATTCAGCCTGCAAAACTGTTTTGTCTGTGGGGAACCCTAAAATTACACCCATTAAGTTCACTTTTCAGTTCCCAGAAACAGAGAAAGAAAGAAAGAAAAAGGAAAAGAAAAAAAAAAGAAAGGAAAAGGGATGTGTCTTTGCCAGACAGGAAAGTCTAAAAGTCAACATTTCCATGAAGACTAAACAGGTGGAAACTAATCAAGCCAGAGTGAGAGCAAGAGGATGAATGGGAGAGTTAAAGGTTCATAACTAATTCTGCTCCGTTTCAGGTTGCCTACAGCTGCCTCAGTAGTAGGGTTTATGACCAAGGTCAAGCTGTTCATTCTGCCTGACTTGTATCCAAAACAGCAATGTAATGAAGCTTTGTGTGTGTGATGAATAGAGTCATCATAAAATGAAAGTGAAACCTGACAGCTCTGAAGATTAATTCTGTTAATTGACTGGGCACACAGCTCTACTTCTGTTCAGCTTCAAGCCCACTCAAATCCTCCTGCCTTTAGCTGCTTTGCAGGGTGTGTGGAATGGTGTGCACACGTCTGCTCCCTCTGCTCTTGTCCTTCTCTTTATTGGATTACAAAACAGCTGAAGCAAAGCTAGCTCTGAACTGGCTCTCTCAAATGGGCCAACAGCTCAACTGTATGAGGTTCAACAAGGCCAAATGCTGGGTCCTGCACCTGGGTCACAACAAGCCCATGCAGTTACAAGCTTGGGGCAGAGTGGCTGGAAACTGCCCGGTGGGAAAGGACCTGGGTGTGCTGGCTGAGAGTCAGCTGAAGATGAGCCAGGATATGCCCAGGTGGCCAATGAGACCAACAGCATCCTGACATGGATCAGCAATAGTGTGACCAGCAGGAGCAGGGGAGTGTCCCTGTACTCAGCACAGGTGAGGCTGCACCTTGAGTACTGTGCTCAGTTTTGGAGCCTTCACTCCAAGAAGGACATTGAGGGGCTGGAGCAGGTCCGGAGAAGGGCAATGAAGCTGGTGAAAGGTCTAGAGAAGAGGTCTAGTGAAGAGCAGATGAGGGAACTGAGATTATTTAGTCTGGAGTATAAGAAGGCTGAGGGTAGATCATCTGGCTCTCTACAACTCCTTGAAAGGAGGTTGAAGCCAGGTGTGTGTTGGCCTCTTCTCCCAAGGAACAACTGAAAGAACGAGAGGAAATGGTCTCAAGTTGCACCAGGGGAGGTTTAGGTTGGATAGTAGGTCAATTGTCTTAACTGAGAGTGGTCAGGCATTGGAACAGGCTGTCCAGGAAGGTGGTGGAGTCACCATCCCCAGAGGTCTTCATAAAACACATAGGCATGGCACTTCAGGCCATGGTCCAATGGCCATGGTGGTATTGAGTTAGAGGCTGTACTTGATGATCTTAGAGGTCTTTTCCCACCAAAACAATTCTATGAAACAAGCCTATCCTGGCTAGAGCAGGCAGGACTTTTAATTCTTGAATTCAAGATGCTTTATGGAGGGATGTTAAGAAATCAGGGGATGTATTAATAGGGTTTAACTGGTTAAGTGTGGCTAGTTAGTCAAATATGCATTTAATAAAATAAAACATCAGTATGAGAATGAAGTATGTCTAAAATAAAGGGTCAGTATTAGTCAAGGTAACAACACAGGAATATTTCTAGCAGCATTTTCATTTTCCTGTGGCAACATGGAGACAGTGTCCATGAAACAACAATCCCAACAAACAAAAAGCATAAAACATAACAGAAAACCAATTGAGAAGAATTCTGGCCATCAGGGGAAGAGGAATCATGTTTTCCTAGTATTTTGGAGAAATACAGACCTCCATGAATCCACTAAAAGATAAAGGACACTAACAGCAAAGCTGGGCTAGAAATGGGGGAATATTGTACAAGTCTGTGAAGAAGGAAGGAATGGAACAGTTTTATTTTTATTACCAGTTGAATGGTAAGAAGTTCATAGTTCTGGCAAAAATAAAGCCCTCAAACCAACCAGATTATAAAAGTTTAAACTCCTGAGGCTTGGAGCCTGAATCTTGACTGGTCCCAGAGAGACACTTGGGGGCTTTGACTCCATAGTGACCTTGTAGGAGGTCATCCAGCCAACAGAGAAGTATTGGGCTCAACTTAACTAGGTTTGTCTTTGGCACCATTTCCAGTCTCTGAGTAGTCAAGATTTAATCACTGATATTGAATGTTGATACTTGAAGTGGCAGGTTAAGAACTTCCAGACTGAGAGCTCTTGTAAAGCAATCCATAACAGATTGGCAAAGTGACAAGTCTTCTTTAAAGTCTTAGTCTCTCTGCTCAGTTCTACCTGAAGTCCTCAGAAAGGAGCTGAAAACTTACCTCTAATAGCTGTTGGGAAGCACATTTGCTACTTTGGTTGTCAATCTGAACCTAGAAAAAGAATAAAAGATTTAGATGAACAATAAACTGTTTCTCACCCAATGAGAATGTTTGTTTCTCACCTTTGCTTTGGGCCTCTTTCCTGCAAAAAATATTTCATTTTGTATTCTACCACCCAACATGTCTTCACAGTGCAAAAAAAAACCCACCCAAAACCAAACAAAAGACAGAAAGGAGTAAACCACCAGCAGATACCTATGTGATCTGCCCCATTGACTACCTTTGTGTATTCAGGGGAGATTTAGATTGAATATTAGGGAAAATTTTTTTTCAGAAAGAGTGGTCAAGCATTGGAATAGGTTGCCCAGACAGGTGGTGGAGGCACCATCACTGGAGGTGTTCAAGAACCACGTGGACATGGTTTGATGGCCATGGTGGTCTTAGGTAGATGGTTGGACTTGATGATCTTACAGGTCTTTTCCAACTGAACCCATTCTATCTCATTTTGTCAACTGAAGAGTGTTCAACCCAAATTACACAATCATTTCTTTCTGCATTTCCTGCCTGTTGACTCCTGTAGCCAAAATGGGCATCACTGTCCCCTTCATCAATGTGTGTTCTTGTCAGTCCAGCTGTCTTTAACCAACCACTTCCCCAGCCCAACATGACAAACCTTAACTGGAGCATGCCCAAACATCTCCCAAGCTCATATCTCCTGCCATGCACTTCACCATCTGGATGACTTTAAACAAAAGTCTCAGATGAAACCCCTTTTGCAGGTAACACCAGTCAATCAAAAGCAAGGCACTAGGCACTGCTGCCCAGCACTGTAATTTCAGGTTATTTATTGCTGTGATGGACCTCAGAGAATCTCCGGCTAGAGGGAATTTTATCCTGGGGGAAGTGGTGTCCCTGGTGATTCAGCTGGGTCAATGTGCATGAAAAAAAAAATCATTTGCAGTCCCTCCAGCATCAGCTGTCTGCATGTCTGGCACATGATACAGGGCAAAAGGAACTTGTGTCACTCAGGGAACTTCCTGCCAGTGTGTGCGAAACATATAATACCACAGAGAGGGAGATTAATCACTCCCCACTGAAAGTATAACATAGATCTTGGCAGGCCAGGAGAAAACCTCACGTACATGTTAGGGAGAGGTGATAGGAATTCATAGCATCCCTAGCCAAATATTCCTGAGTGGGAGGCTGAAAAAACAAACAAGCAATGTGCTAGCGTGGGATATCGTATGGCAGAGATCAGGTAGGATGCTTCTCTCTTAGCCATTAGACTTCAAGTGCCAAACTTGTTTCTGCGTGCTCATTACCCATGGATTTTGTACTGATGGTTTCTGGCTGATTCAGACTGAAAAGAAAGGGTGGAGGACAGCATTCGTGTCAGTGTGTTAGCAGTTGAATGTTTTCAGACTGTAGAAAGAATTTGATTTCTAACCATTGCACTACTAAGAAAGGTTGGGGTTGTTCAGCCTGGAGAAAAGAAGGCTCCAGGGAGACCTCCTTGTGGCTTTTCAGTGTTTCAAGGGGCTGATAAGAAAGGTGGAGAAAGACTTTTTCAGCAGGGCCTGTTGTGACAGAGCAAGAGAGGTCAGTTTAAACTAAAAGAGGGAGATTCAGATTAGAGAGAAGGAAGAGATTTTTCTACACTAAGGGTGGTGAGACCCTGACCCAGGTTGCTCAGAGAGGTGGCAGAAGCCCTATCCTTAAAAACACTCAAGGTCAGGTTGAGCTGGGCTCTGAGCAACTCTGATCTCATTGAAGATGTGCCTTCTCATTGCAGAGGAGTTGGACTAGATGAGCTTTAGAGATCAGTTTTCTGACCAAACCCAATCTATGATGCTCTGATTCCATGCTAGAATAGGCACTGTCACAGAGATCTTGTTTTCATTGAGTGATGAGTTTAGGCTTTGAGCACAATCACTCCACTTTATGTACTGCTTTAGACATCTTTAGGGTTTCATCAGGATGAAATTCACCTCATTGCTTGTTATCATGCCTATAAAGGAAGTTCATATTTGAAAGTCAGTGTTCTACATCCCTGAGAGTATCTGAGATGACCCCCATCCAAAAAGCTCACCTGCTCTAGCCAAGGGAGCTCTGGGTGCACCCAGAATCTTTGACTCACAGAATTGTTTTGGTTGGAAGAGACCTTAAAGATCAACAGTTCCAACCACAGCAGAATTGTAGAGGATTTTAAGGTCAAAACAGGAGGTACCCATCAGAGCCAGATCCTCAAACACGACAACTAGAAACAGTTGGAGAATGGTTTGGACATTCCTGTCTGAAGCCATCGCGAGTCTTGTTTTCATGTCCTAAACCTTTTCTTTTAGCTTTTCTTGTCTCTTTTCTTCTCCTTTCTTTTTATTTTCTTTTCTTTTCCTTTCTCTTCCTTTTCTCTTTTCTCTTTTCTCTTTTTTCTCTTTTTTCTTTTTTCTCTTTTTTCTTTTTTCTCTTTTCTTTTTTCTCTTTTCTTTTCTTTTTCTTTTCTTTTCTCTTTTCTTTTCTTTTCTTTTCTTTTCTTTTCTTTTGTTTTGTTTTCTTTTCTTTTCTTTTCTTTTCTTTTCTTTTCTTTTCTTTTCTTTTCTTTTCTTTTCTTTTCTTTTCTTTTCTTTTCTTTTCTTTTCTTTTCTTTTCTTTTCTTTTCTTTCTTTCTTTTCTTTTCTTTTCTTTTCTTTTCTTTTCTTTTCTTTTCT